>NW_025407978.1:2385-10690 GCF_008403515.1 Naegleria fowleri
AATTGGCTTTTCTAATGCTTTTTGCACTGCAGAAGCCTTATTCAAAAGTATGTGTGCAGTTCCGCTTTTAATCCTAGGATGATCTCGATACATGGAGAATGGATTTTGAAACTCTAACCAATTCTCAACATGACCATGCTTTTCTTCCAAGTGGCTCATCACACATTGGCCAACTTGTGAATCAAAATTGGAAGAAAACAATTCTGACAAACCTTCCTCATTCAAAAAGGGAGATGGATTTGTGCAAAATAAAACATGTCCTTTTGTTCTTTCGTTTTTATGATTTTTGTCATTCTCATCTTTTTGTTATTCGGAATGGCTCCATTGTGTTGTTTATAAAACAAATAGAGAGGAACTTCAGAGTGACCCTCTAACCTATATTCTAAAGCAACCATCTTGTTTGACATTTTAACGGAAACCATTTCATCTTCGCTTTCACTACTGCTATCATCGCTGCTTGTATCAAAATCTTCATCCATGATTACAGAGTCTTCTTTTTTCTTTTCCGATGCATCCTCCTTGTTGTTGTTCGTGTTTTGAGGACGTGGTGGTGTCTTGTTGTTGTTGTTGTTGTTAGGTTTTGGCATTTTTGTTTCTCCTAATTTTTGAAGACCGTAGCGTGCATGTCCTGCCGAGGATCTCTTGAACAAATTCATCATGATTCTTGGACTAATGAATGCTAGCAAAGTAATGCTGGTTGGGTTCTCTTCTTCAAGTTTTGAATCCATGCAACAAAGAATTGTGAGCAATTCGGAACGATGCATGTTCAAAAATCAAAGTACAAAAATGTCGACATCAAACCCTTCTGCTAAACTAACGTCATCCTCTCTCAATGATCTTCAATCCCGATTGGCAAAACTTCAACAAAACATTTCGCAGAAATTAAGTAAAACAAGTGCTGCAGCCCTCTCTACAACTTCCTCTTCGCTAGATCATGGGGTCCCACAACAACCGACGACTTCTGTTGCTTCCTCCACTTCATCAAGCCAAACAAAATCCAAAAGCCTCCATCCTCGGGAGAAAGCGTAAAATCTACTCCATCAGTATTGCCAAAAATTCAAAAGTCTCATGTGATGCAAAGTGGAGGGTTGAGTGCCACTGCCCAACATGTAGCTGCTCAAGTTGTAAAGCAGGCATCAAGTGGAAGTTCACAACAAGGAATGCCATCACCTCCGAAAATTGGACAAACAAAATTGTCCAAAGTTATCAACAAACCTGCGACAGCGAGCTCCACGGTGATAACAGCAAGCCCGCAAACAAATGTTAATAGTACAACGTCAAGTGAGCCTACTTTGGAACAACAAATTTACTTACAAGATTATCAGAAACAAAAGCAAACGTCACAATTACAACAAGAATATCAACAGCAACTAAAAGAATACGAACAATCTCAATTACAACAAAACGAACAAGCAAACAAGAAAAAGAAGAAGAAATTACGAACTGTTTATACTGCTAGCGGAAAAGCTGATGTTTGGGAAGATCCTAATTTAGAACAGTATGAGGAAAATGACTTCAGAATTTATGCTAACAATTTGGGCAATGAAGTGACAGATCAAATGTTAGAAAAATTCTTTCTCATTATCCAAGCTTTTCAAAAGCGACTGTAATAAGGGATAAAAGAACAAACCGAACCAAGGGTTATGGATTTATCAGCTTTTTAGATTGTAACGATTATGTGCATGCTTTAGAAAATATGAACGGAAAATATTTAGGGAACAGACCATTAGTTTTGAAGCCATCTAAATGGAAAGATAGAAACCTAAAATAAGAAACTAAAAACAATTAGTATCACTGCCGTAGTGC
Organism: Naegleria fowleri; assembly: GCF_008403515.1. NCBI lineage: Eukaryota > Heterolobosea > Eutetramitea > Acrasida > Naegleriidae > Naegleria > Naegleria fowleri. Next base: position 4,192 of record NW_025407978.1, read on the forward strand.
TCGAATGTATTGAATGTCCGCATTCATGGTTTTTTATCGAAATGGATTCTTGTTGCCCTGCATGCTGAGATAATATTTATTCCTTTAATGGAGTTTTTATTGCCACCTCAAATTTTCGTGAACCATTTTCCAAAGTTGTCGACCCTTTGTTGATACGTTTTACCCTCTTCCTACTCCGTAATTGAACACATTAAAAACCGAGGTGTGGTCCATTCAGCTTCAAGTTTGTGTGTGGTGTTTCTATGTGGAGGTCTTTCTCAGAATGGCGTAGCAAATTTTCTTAAAAGATCATTTATTTAATCGACAAGAGAGCTGGCCAAACGCAAAAAATAATTCAACACGTCTTCGTTCAAAGAAGGTCAAAACGACAACGAAGAATTTTCTTTCAAACAGATGCCGGGTGATACCTTCTCCTTGAACGAAGGTACCAATCTAAGCGGAAAGCAACCCTTGTTTGAGCTGAAAGATATGTCTACTCCACCAGTTACTCCTAATCCTACAACATCATCAACAACGCAAAGCAAGAGGGAATTATTGTCTGCACATACTAACTCTAACTCGATACATTCTACTTCTGCAATCACCACAACAAGCGTGGAAATACAACACGAACCGAGCCGAGACAACAATAATCACGGAGATGCTTCTCATAATACTCAAAACAACATCATACATTCATCCATGAACCATACAAATAATAACAACCAACAACAACAGCCAACAATTCAAAACACAACAACAAATCAACAACAAACAGTAGTCCATGTACCTTCTTCATCAACAACAGCCTTTCCCGGTAATATTGTAGAAGCAGCACATGAAGAAGATGATGATGGAAGCAACTCAGATGCGCATCTCAAACATTCATCACGGCTCCGACGATTTCTCTCTCTTATATATTCCAAATCTTCTTCCTTCTTGTTGGGGTATAGATTTGTAAACTTTCCAGGTTTGCGAGCACACAATAGCATTAAGGATCCATACGAACGACTATCCATCGCATACTATTCTGTCTACTTTGTCTTTTACCTCTTCTTTTCGATATCAAGTACGTATTTCAATTATTGCATCGTGTTGTATTCTAACACAATTCGTTTTTGCATGTGTTGTTGATGATAATCAAATATGACATGTCTATTTACTGTTCAACATGTTGAAATCATCATGTGGTTTGATCAATACATGAACTATGACCACTCTCAACCTTCGTATTGTTCTAACATGGAAATTTTGGATTCCTAATTTGTCCAACGTGGCCACCTAACCAATCATCACTACCACAGTGATCATTCAACAACTCATACGTTTTAAAACCCTTTCCCTTCTCTATATATTAGATGCTACTTTCTCTCTGGTTGGATTCATTCTCTTCCGTTCTCCTTTTCCCCATGCCTATCTCTATGTTTTTCTTGCCTACCTGTTCTCTGTTCCTTTTGTCCTAATTAACCTTGTTTCTTCTTCCATTGACACCAACTCCATCCTTTCACTATTAATTTTCCAACAAAACGACTTTGTTGCTTATCAACATCTAATTCTAGCCACTAACCTGAGAGTAATCATATTTCCAACAATATTTGCAGCCATTGGTCTGTCTAGTACTAAAACATTGATAGTAGCCATCATTGGTTATATACTAGCTTTCATACAATTTGGATGGCTGGGAGGTATAATGCAAGGTCTAAAGCTAAATTACGGGGATTACTTTTGTGATATTTTGTTTATTTCAATACCCTATGTCGTTGCTATATTAATTTTAAACAATATGCATCAAGCATTTAGATCCCAGATCAAAGAAGTAGAAACAAGACTTTCTAACATGCTTAATATCACAAATGAGGCAATAATCATTCAAAGTAGAAGGAAAAAGAAAATTATTTACGTTAATCTTGCCTTTGAAAGAATGTTTGGGTATGAACATGATGAAATTGTCCATGCCAACAAGAATATACTGGATTTGTTAGTAGGCCCTCCAGTAATAGCAACTGATGAATGGACGCTATGTAAAGCAAGAACGAAGCTTGGAGATAGATTTGGAGTTGAGGTTACTCACAAAGTGGATTTCTTAAGTTCTAAAAGGTCGATGTTTTTATTGTAAGAAACAACGAGCTTAACGACCAAGTGAGGCTGATGAATGAGAAGGCCAGACAGGCTCAGATTGAGCTCCAGAGTAGAACGACATTCTTTAGCATGATTTCTCACGATCTAAAGAATCCATTGAACTCCATATACTTAATCGCTCAAAAAATGCACGAAGATTTTATGAGCCAACAAGCTGTTGATTTCCACGAAGGACTGGAATGGATGAATATGATTCTTTCTAGCTGTCATATTTTGAGTAATATTATTCAAGATGTACTTTCTTCTTCAAAATTGGAATCAGGAACCGTGGAATTGGACCTTTCCAACTTCGATTTAGTGTACTCGATAGAAGAAATTATTTCTATCAACAGTGTTACAGCATTCAAGAAAGGTATTGACGTAGGACTTGAAATTGATATCAAGCGAGGATCAAAACACAGAGTACCAATTGTTGTTAAAGGAGATGTTCACAAATTCCAACAAATTTTGACAAATTTGATGGGAAATGCAATCAAGTTCACTCATACTGGATCTGTTACAGTCTCAGTTGATGTTCAAGATGAGACAGAAAACGCTGTTAAGGTGTTTGTTGTCGTTTGTGATACAGGTATTGGTATCCCCAAAGAAAAACAAAAGATTTGTTTAAAGTTTTTCGCGACTTAAAAAGATAAGGAATATGAAGGTAGTGGACTTGGCTTGAGCATTTGTAAAAATCTCACAAATCTGATGAACGGAGACATTGGCTGTTACAGCAATGGCGAATCGGGAAGCAACTTTTGGTTTACCGTTACATTCCAAAAAGCATCAAGAGGAGAGGATTATGACAAGATTGTTGAACGAGCCGAAAAACGTTTGCCTCTTACAGAAGAATCTAAGCTAATTGAAGTCAAGGAAAAACTTAATTCCAATTATCCTTCTTCTACTTGTCTTGTCATTTACAAAGAACCCAAGATTAGAAATATTCTCACCAATTACATGAGAGAGACTTTTGATGACCAAGTTGTGTCCATGGAAAATGATGTAGACACCATGTTTGTGAGTGCAGAATCACTAGAAAACATAACAGAGAGATTCCTTCATAATTCTTCCCCAAACATTCATGAATGGAATGTTCAAAAACCAATTTCTTTCATTATCCTAGACGATTCTTGTTTCCTTCCTGAGAACCTTCCAAAGAGTGAAAATGCTCTCTTCAACCCCTCAGCTCAAAACACTAATAGCATACGTGTAGGATCTTCTTCCAGCACTAGAAGAAATAGCTCTGTGATTTATAGCCCTCCAGAAATTGAAAGAATATTTTCTACAGTCATCAAACTGAGAAGCATTGTTGAAAATCATAATGCAAAATTGGCTTTAGGTGGATATAGCATCTCTACAAAAGTAGTCGTTTGGTTTGATAAGTTCGAACCAAAGAGATTTCTTAGTTTTATTAGAAAAGACCCTTCTAACTTTGAAAGGCAGTCAAAAACCAAAGGCTTATTTGACTTAACTCTAAGAAAGCCTATCACCTTATTCTCATTCCAGTATATGATACAACAATTATTGGCGATTAGGCCCTCAACAATCGCCCATAATGAAAGAAAACTTATAGAGACCTACCAATTTCCTTCAAAGAAAGACGACCATCGAAAATTCTCAATGGACCCAACTGCTCTTACTTCTCCAGGTATAAATTCATCTCAAGAATCAAGATGCTCTTCCTTAGATACAACATCCATTGCTCATTCTAGCTTCTCTCAGGACAAGTCAATACCTGAAATCGAAGAAGAAAAGACAATTAATTTGAAAGTTCTTGTGGCTGATGACAACAATATTAACAGAAATGTGATGCTAAAAATTTTAGGAGGACTTTCAGGAAATTCAGATATGGAAAGTCAAATATCAGAAATCAAGAATTGTCCTTGCAAGCTCCTAGTTCGTACCAAAGGAGCTGTGAACGGTAAAGAAGCATACGATGAATTTATTCAACATTTTAACACGCCAAACAAATATGATGCCGTTATTCTAGATGTTCACATGGACGTGATGAGTGGATTGGAATGTGCCCAAAAAATTAGACAATTCGAATCAGAGCACAAGGCTAAACCTTGTGTTTTAATTGGAGCCACAGGAGATAGTGATGGAGAGCATATTTGCAAACAAGCTGGAATGAATCTTGTTTGTTTGAAGCCAATCTCTCAAACACAAATACGAAATGTGGTGAAACATGTCATTGAAGACTTGTGAAGCAGAGGTCTTTGAATTTCATTAAAAAAAATACCTCGCATGCTCGGAAAGAAATTTTGTGTCTTGTCTTGTCGAATTGCTGAAACCCATTCGTCATCCTCATTCCGATTGCTCATTCGTCAATTGAAGCCACTCACAAACACTATGAAGAATTATCACAAAATTCATCACACCTATTTATGTGGAATGGAATGTGCCGTGCTCACACCTTCCTCAATCCAGCATGCTCTTTCCAACAACCACCACCACCAAACTTCAAGTGTGAATAGTGCTGTCATTTGGCTTCATGGACTCGGAGATACCTATGATGGATTTGCACAAATGCTCCAACACGTTCTACCAAATCATACGATTGGTATTTTACCCAATGCACCTCACCGTCCAATCACAATTAATGGAGGAATGGTGATGCCTGGTTGGTATGATATTCAATCTCTCGATCGACAAGTCATGAAAGTCAAAGAAGACATTGAAGGATATCATGCTTCTAAAAAACTTGTCAATGATTTAATTCACACTTTAATGACCAATGATGATGAATTTCTGAAACAACACTTAATCCCTCAAATTCCCTCAAACAGAATTGTATTAGGTGGTTTTTCACAAGGAGGTGCCATGTCTGTCCTTGTTGGCTCTCAATGTAAATATCCACTTGCAGGAATTGTGTGTGCGAGTGGTTATGTATTATTGAGATCTCAATATTCAACTTCAAAAGAATTTATTTCACAAGAGAATATTTCAACACCACTTTATATTTTCCATGGAGATGAAGATGATGTGGTGAATTATCAGAATTTTGCAAAACAATCCTTTGATTGGTTGGAAGAGGGTGGGAAAATGATTACACAACGAAAGATTTATAGATTTCATTCACATGAAGTGAGTGAAGAAGAGATGAGAGATTTGAAAAACACATTTTCCAAGCTTCTAAATTAAATAGGAAAGATGTGTATATGTGACAGTGGACACTTCAATCACTGGAGTGATTATTTTCACTAAATCCTCATTGTTCTAAAGAAAACCATCGATTAAATGTATTCATCATTAAATATATTCATCTAGTATTTAAATGTATACATCTATCGATTATTTAGTTGTATATATCCATCTAGTATTTATATCTTTTCAAATGTTCTGGAGTGAAATGACTAATATCCATTATTGAGATTCCACATGCCTTACATTGTGAAATCATGATGAAAGGATGATGGAATCCAATCGAATGACATTCTCAAAATGGTCACATTGAAATTGTCTTCTTGTGTGTGGATCGATCATTGTGATGTGCGATTGATCTTTTTGTCGATCTTGATCATGTTTGGCTTCATTGGGTTTGTGAAATCGTTTGCTATAAGTTGAATCATCATACCAAGTGGGAACTTGATATCTCTTCGAAGATGAATATTTAAACTACGAATGCGACATCTTCTTTTCGAGAATTTGTGGAATAATTTGACAAACACTAAAATTGTATCATTTCTGAATGAATGAATGTAAGATGGAATGTTAGAACTTGATGTTGAATTTGATGGTGATTTAGTGAATAATGTCCTCTGATCCAAATTCTCATGTTTGTCCACAAATTCTCTAATTTCCTTAAATAGACATTGAGGATCTGTTTGTTTCAACATTTCATTGATTTCAAAGGCATAAATTTCTCAAACCACACTCACAGAGTATCTTTCTCTTCTTCTCCATTCAACAATGTTTTAAATTCACACATCAATACATGATGACAAATAGGTTTTGAATAATTCATTTCACATCTCATTTTGTCAATTCGAACACCAATATGAAACAAGAATTTAAAATCCATAAAAGTCAAAATATAAAACCAAAGGACATGATCAAAGGCAATGAGAGAATATTCTTGTCGAAAGAGTGATTTCTTTTTTGAAATTCTTTTTGGAGCGTTGATGTTTCAGTACAACAACAAGTTCATGATCATCCAATTGGTCCAATAAGGCAAAAGACATTTTTTTTAATTTTTTTTAATATTTCAATGAATGTAAAATTTCAAAATTGTTGAATGAATTGAAATCGATTTTGATTACTTCTTTTCCAAACGAACGTTTCATTAAAAAGACGACAATTTGAAACGAGCTCGAAGTTTGGTCTCTCTGTGTGTGATCTTGTCTGATGAGTGCACCTTTGCCAAATTCAATCCACATTTTTCACGTGCTGTCAACTGTCA
>NW_025407978.1:10700-36696 GCF_008403515.1 Naegleria fowleri
GAAAAGCCAAGAACCAGCGGTGACTCTTCACAACAACAGCCACTGTTCAACCACATTCCCCATTCCTACCGACTCCACTTTGCTTATTTTTCCAATGTCAGCTCCAGTCAAAAGGACATTTCCTCCTCATGTATGGATTCATCTCCTCCTCCCAAACATGAATCCCATCACTATTCCACACTCGTTCTTGCATCCTCTTCCCATACAACAACAACAACAACAACATTGAATTCTGTCACGTCATCTGTTCATTCTCCACAACAACAATCATCCTATGAATCTATTTCTTCTTCTTGGATGATGACATCTTCTCCGTCTTCCGCCAATTTCCTCCTCTCTTCAAAATTAAATCCCAAATTAATTCCCTATAAATCCTTTCATATTGAGGATCGAAAGGAGTTGAATCATTCATTGAATCATTCACTCGTAGATGATGCTTCTACAACGAATAGTACAACTCTAAATTCTAATCATCATGGTGGTGATGATGGAAATGGTCTCTCACTCTATGAATACACACTTCATTCCATCACTCATAGGATGAGTCATCATTCACAACAACAACAACAACAACAACATTCACAACAACATCAACACCATTCAGATATCGCTGCCACATCTACTTTCAAACAACATTTCAGCAATAATACCATTCCATCAATCTCTCCAACAACAATAGCTTCACATCATCATGGAACGACACCATCATCACTTCACACCACATCCACTACAACACCAATGACTCCTCCTCCTCCTCCTCATTATTTGAGTCATCATTATTCAGTGTCACCTGTGCAATCACCTGCCTCTGAATCACATTTGAATACGAGTACTTCATTTTCAGATTTTGAAGATTTGGTTTTAATGCAAAAGAGAAATGAAGAAATATTGGATGATGACCTGATGGAGGATGATGAGGATTTGACATCTGACAGTGAAGATGAAGATAATATCGAGTATTGTGTTGCAAGATATATTCATTTTGGTGAAAATTCTGAAACATTGATTCAATCTGTTTTGAATAATGAAGGAGAGTTGAAAAAGAAGGTATGTGTGAACCATGATGTGTTTTTAATCATTGTTGTAAATATTTCATGTCACAATTCCAGTTCGTTGAATTGCTTTCACTTTCCTATCATGTCAATATCGCTCAACTCTATGACTTGTATTTGGTGGTAGATGAAAGTTCAAATCCATTCAAAATTACTGGTCTACTCTATACGATGGAATATATACCATCGAGTATCAAATTAACAGAATTACTTTTGAGTCCTACTGTCAGTACTTCAACCAATTCTACTATTGCTTCAACTGTCAGTACTTCAACTCAACAATCATCTTGTCAAAAGAGTGTAATGCATTCAATGAATCATACTTTTATGGAAAATGCATGTGTGACACCAGATTGTGCAGTTCACATATTTAATCAATTCTTAGAAGTCTTGATGATGTTTCACTCTAAAAACAAGGTCTTTCCAAACAAGTTCATGACAAGTCATTTATTAGAAAATAACATGTTCATCAGAGGAAATGTGTCCAGTGAATTACAAAAACATGTTGGAATTTATTTGAATGTTGAAAGTTATTTATTGTCAATATTGAATCAAAGTGTTGTTGTTGTTGAACAAGACATTGAATCTGGCAAGATGGAAAATATATGGAATGCAGGCTATTTACTTTTCAAACTCATTGTTCAAAAAGATTGTCCCAAGTTAACGATGGGTTCGATCGATGAAGAAAAAACAAATTCCATTCTTGAAGAGAATTGCAGTGATCGAAGAATTGTGTCACTTGTCATGAATATTTTAACCAATGACACCAGTAAGAGACCACAAAGTGTGTCAGAAATTCTCTATTCACCATGGTTGTTACGATTTAAAAAATTTAGATTGTTCACAGACATGAAACAACGACAACAACTCATTGAATCCATGAATCATCAAATTCAATTCCATGAACGAATGAAAACAACAATGAATCAGTTATTGACTCCACTTTTGTCATCAAGACATTTGACAGCAGATCATCAGGAGAATGAGACTGGAAATGTCGTGAATGGTGGCCTCAACATTACGGCAACAACGACAGCATTGACAAATTTAGACTCGAATCGAATCATGAATGGAAGTGCTTCTGCTGCTCGTCATCCAAGAAAAGGAACTTTGACTGCTGTGAATCAAAAGAAGAGAATGAGTTTGAAATTGTACTATTCAACTGTATCTGCTGAATTGAATCAGCATCAACATGAAGAAGCTCATCAAACGAGAAATGGTGCTGCAAGTCCTACCTCATCGCCTCTCACTCGAAAGAATTCATCAAAATCCAATTTGATGGTTGGCATGTTTAAACATCAAAAATCAAAAACAGAAGTGTCAAAACCATCTCATGATCCAAAAGAGAATGTTAATGTTGATGAATATTATCAATTGATGTTAAAGCAACAGAAACAAAGCTTTAAATTTGACACCAGTGTTAAGCATAACTACTTTGGAGTGACCAATAATCAAAAGACGGTTACATTGCTTCAAAACAAGATGTTTGGATCGGATTACTACACGATTCGGTATGTGTTTGTTTTGAAATGTGTTTGTTTTGAATTGTTTTATTATTAATAACATTGTTAATCATCCAATGTCATACACTTTAGCTGTGAACAAAAGATCACTCCACTAAATAACGAAATTCAAATCAAAATTGACAAGGTGAACGCCGACAATGAAATTGTTGTTGGGATAATTTCAAAGACTACGACCACAAAATTTCAACCAGAAGTGGAATTTTAGGCAGTAAAAGCTGCCCAATTCTTACGGCCTCAATTTTGTTTCTGGTCAGGTAGGCCACAACGATCAATGGAACAAGTTTGCCAAAAGTAAGCTGCTAAGAGATAAGGCGATCGTGGTTCTAAACTTCAATTTCGATAAGAGAAGTTTGAATGTCAAAATGATTCTAGATGATGCCATCTCTGATTTAGGCACATGTTTTGATGATAGTATTGACATCAAGATTGAATGGTATTTTGCTGTTTCCCTTTACCGAGAAAAGACTGCCCTCACAATTGTATAATAAATTCAAATCTTGTGACGAGTGTAATTATGAATCCTCGACCTTTGTATCAGCAACGTTTCGAAAACCAGTTTATTCAAATTAGTAGTCAGCTGGTTGTTCTTCAGCGTTTGCTTCACCCTCAGCATTTTCATCGAATTCTCCATCTTCTTCAGCTGTAGCATCTTGGTATTGTTGGTATTCAGAGACCAAGTCGTTCATGTTGGATTCAGCTTCAGTGAATTCCATTTCATCCATACCCTCACCAGTGTACCAGTGCAAGAAAGCCTTTCTTCTGAACATGGCAGTGAATTGTTCAGAGACTCTCTTGAACATTTCTTGAATAGCAGTGGAGTTACCAATGAAAGTAGCGGCCATCTTCAAACCTCTTGGTGGAATGTCGCAAACAGATGACTTGATGTTGTTTGGAATCCATTCAACAAAGTATGAGCTGTTCTTGTTTTGAACGTTGAGCATTTGTTCATCAACTTCCTTAGTACTCATTCTACCTCTGAACATGGCAGAAGCGGTCAAATATCTACCGTGTCTTGGATCAGAAGCAGCCATCATATTCTTAGCATCGAACATTTGTTGAGTCAATTCTGGGACAGTCAAAGCTCTGTATTGTTGAGATCCTCTTGAGGTCAATGGAGCGAATCCGATCAAGAAGAAGTGAAGACGTGGGAATGGAATCAAGTTAACTGCCAACTTTCTCAAATCAGAGTTCAATTGACCTGGGAAACGCAAGCAGCAAGTAACTCCAGACATGACAATTGAGACCAAATGGTTCAAATCGCCAAATGTTGGTGTAGTAAGCTTCAAAGTTCTAAAGCAAATATCATACAAAGCCTCATTGTCAATACACATGACTTCATCAGCATTTTCAACAAGTTGGTGAACAGAGAGAGTAGCATTGTATGGTTCAACGACAGTATCAGAGACCTTTGGTGATGGGAAGACAGAGAAGGTCATCATCATTCTGTCTGGATACTCTTCTCTAATCTTGGAAATCAACAAAGTACCCATTCCTGAACCAGTACCACCTCCCAATGAGTGAGCAATTTGGAAACCTTGCAAACAGTCGCAGCTTTCAGCTTCCTTTCTCACCACATCCAAAACTGAATCAATCAATTCAGCTCCTTCAGTGTAGTGTCCCTTAGCCCAGTTGTTACCTGCTCCGGTTTGACCAAAGACAAAGTTATCTGGTCTAAAGATTTGACCGTATGGACCAGCTCTGACAGAGTCCATTGTACCTGGTTCCAAGTCCATCAAAATTGCACGAGGGACATATCTTCCACCAGTTGCTTCATTGTAGTAAACATTAATTCTTTCCAATTGCAAGTCGGAATCACCACCGTATGCACCAGTTGGATCCACACCGTGTTCATCAGAGATGACTTCCCAGAATTTAGCACCAATTTGATTACCACATTGGCCTGCTTGGATGTGCACAATTTCTCTCATGGTTGTTGTTGTTGCTGAGATGTTGTAGTTGTTGGTTTTTTTTGCTAAGGCTTGCTCTGGGAAGGTTGGCGGTTTAAGGAAAAAACGACTGTAAAGTTTACAACTCCAATAGCCAATGGTTTGTTTTGGCGCACTGAACTATGAACTCGTACGACGAGCCAACACAACCAAATTAGTATTAATTTTTGTAATAATTGACATTATGCAACAGAGCTCGAGTTTGGTGAGATTTATACTACAAATTTTGTCAAACTGTTGTTTGTGTTGATAACATACACCCTGTCATCTACTTATTTTTTAGCCATTGTTTCCAATCGATCAACTTGTTTCTCAATAGCAACTACAAAAGCTTCCAACTTTTTCAGATATTCGGGATCTAACACATCATCTGTAGATAATTTTGCTGTTCCAGAAGATTTTAATGGCACAGATGGAGTGGTGCTGCTACTTGGAGGAGGTGTTGCTACCTTTTGTGGTGAAGACTCTTTTGGTGATGACGATGATGACTTATCGGATGGAGGCACTGCAGAAGCTGATTCTTTCATTGGAGTTTGTGTTGAAATTGCTCCTTTCTTTTGTGGAGGAACACTGAAAGTAGTGGATGGAGGTGTGGCAACCTTCTGTGGTTCCTGTGTGGGTGCTGTGGTTTTTGGTTCTTCCTTTTTCACAGTGGAAGAAGTGGTGGAGACTGGTTTTTTAACAGGTACCGATGAGTTGTTTGCTTCTTGTGATTTATTCTCCCATTGACTGAGCAATCCTGCAATTTTGCCTGGCATCTTGTTGTTGTTGTTCTGTGAAATTTGAATATTTTTTTAATTGATGAAATTTGCGATGGTGTGATGACTGATGACTGCCAAAGTACAAAGAAAGACAAGCTCACAGCATTACAACCAATTTTTTCATCTCAAGAATAGCTCTCCTTTCACCTTTTCCAAATCTCTAACATGAATCATGACCATGACAACAAACATCAAATAGAAAAGAGCAACACCCAAGAAAACAAATCCTCCAGATTGCCAGAACAACTGATGAATGAAGAGAGGAGTGTCAGCAAATCCGTGCATGATTGCGAGATTGGCAATGACTAAGGTAATAATGCTCACAGCTCCACCAAAACCACATAGAGTTGCAAACATGTACTTGCGATTGGTTCTCATATTTTCTATCCATTTGATTTTTGGAAATACAAAGAACATTAGGATTGCCTCCAAGATGATCAAGCAACAATTAATCCAAGCCCTTTTTGTCAACAAGATCATGAATGTTTAAGAAAAATTGAAAAGTTGAGAAAAAACTTACCATGCCAACCATCTCCACCATAAATCATGCCACAAAGCAATAAATGTGAAAATAATCCACACGCTCCAAACTTTTGATTTGCTTCCTCCAAGAGGAATATAGAGATACTTTAGAATCCACAAGTACAAGGATCTATGCCACGATCTCCAAAAATCTGACACCAAATAATTATTATTCACGCATCGGTTCATATTCTCTGGAGGATTAATTCCATCCCAAAGCGACCATAACCTAAAAAGTCTCCAAATGATTAAAAATTTCATATACATAAATGTAAGAGTGGATATGCCAACACACCCTACATCAAATGGAGCGAGACTTGCTTGAGGTCCAACCCATGAATTAGATTTCCACAGACCCTTTTCATTAAATCCAACAGTGTAAAATAGGTGAAGATATATTTCGAGTAATACAATGTAAGAGATCAATCGGATGGTGTGCCATATTAATTGCTTATATGAAAGCTCTTTTTGAGTTGAATATTTAACATAGGATATGAATGCAGTATAGCCACACACTGGTCCTCCCACAAATAATGGTACATAGAAAAGATACGCAAAATAATGTAATAAATTAAAATCAGCTTCAACATTCAATGTTGATTCTTGTCTTTGACGATATTCAGACCACTTTTCTTCGTCTTTTTTAACAGATATGCCATCTGAGGGTACCTTTCGAAGTTGTTCAGAATAATCCATATTGTAGCTAATGAGTCTACAAAACATGATATTGAAATAGGTTTCCCAGCTGAGCACGCCTCTATTACTCTCCAAGTAGGAAGGTAAAAAGAAATTATAAAATCGATATCCATCATAGTATTTGCTTGTGAATAATATTGATAAATTAAATAACCAGGAAAATAAATCATTGAGCTTGCTTTTCTTGAATACTTTTCCAATTCCATAATTAAAAAGAGCAATTGCTATTAGAAAGATTGAGCAGTTTCCGTACAGAAAATACACAAATCCAATGGAAAATACTATATTATAAATTAATATTGGTTTAACATTCTGAATTCAAATCATTGTAATGTGTGTGACAGTGTCCACAACACACTTACAGTTGGAAATATGAAGTGTCTTATTGCTCTAGAAATCGACACGAAAATTACTGCTCCTATTAAAAGCATTGGTATGAATTGTCGAAAGCTGTCCCACTGTGGATCTGTCAAATCCTATTCATTTGCATCATCATCATGAATAATAAATATTTGAAATTTTGAAGTTTAAGTCTCGTATAGGATGATTATCGGAATAGACTACAAACCTGAAGCATGCCCATAAACCATCCTTCTCTCAGTCGTAATGGAAAGAAAACATTTCCATATTGAACAAATTCTCTAGAAATATTGTATGATCTGTAGATGATCACAAGAGCACCAAGAATTGTAACAACAAGGCTCACATAGAATAATGGTTTTGGAATGATTGGCTCATACTTTTTTCTACTAGTAGCCGGAGCAGAAGAAGATAACATGTTTTCTTCTCCAGAAGTTGTTGTTATTGGTGATGGTGATTCCAAAATAATGGGACTACAATGAGATGAGTCGACTGGCGAGTGTGCGGGTTGATGGTTCCTCTCGTTGTTCATACACCTATTTTTGTTGTCTCTTCAATCAGATGATCCGAGTGGTCAGGCGATGAAACTCCTCATACTTCCTGCATGATCCAAATGAATGACAAAAATCATCTTGTTGGACTTTTTCGCAGAATGCAAAAGTAAAGGAACAAAATTTGATGATTATACCATTTTCCTTACCTTAACAGGCATCATCCAAATGTTTACACAATTTTAGATGTTTCAAAACACTCAAGTATCAATGTCTCTATCCAAGTGCAAACCAGATTATGTTATCTTCAGTTTTTACAAATGGTTCGGATATCCAACAGGTATCGGCGTTTTATGAATTCGTAAAATGAAAAATCTATGTCAATGGAGCAAAAGTCGTTCACATCTACAATGAAGATAACATTGGAAAGACAAGCATGATCATGAATATGAACGTTTTTAACAGCAGAGGACAAACGGTTGAATACTCTCAAGAACTATTGTTCTCTCGAATTGTTCAATATCAGAATTGGACAGTTTCAGGAGTTATCCAATTAAGGGATGTGGGGCCATGAAACTCTTTCAAGAACACAGATACGATACACACAAAAATGTGACCAGTTGGAATTAACACAACGATACAGGAACTTACTTGGATTGAGATTGGGCAATTCTCTTTACCATGTTGGATGATGCAACTTTTTGTGGACGATGGCATTATGAATATTCTGTGTACTCGGATGACGTCAATGAAAAACTCATGCTTTATTGGCAAATCGGTTCGACTCGTTCGAAGAAAAAAGAGTGACAATGAAATCCTCGTTTTCCAATGAGGGACTGTTTTTAATTTTAAATGAGTCTTCGTTGATCGATCTAAATCAATGATTGAAAAACTCTCAAAGTGCCACTGCAAACAACAACCAAAACTCAATCGATAGTATTGAGTGGTTATTCGATCAGACGAGACCAAACATTGTAATTCGAGGACTGGAAGCTTATGAAGAAGGCTAATAAAAACTCAAACAAGAACCTTTAAAAACTCTCAAACATACAGAAAACAAGAACATGGTGCAATGTTTGGTGTTTTGGCCAATCATTACATCAGTACTTAAGGAAGTGATGAGAAACCTGTAATGATGAAATTTTATTGAAAACAATGTACAATAAGACGAGCAGAAATTTAAAATTTTCCTTGAATTCCTTCTCCATTGGCATTCGAATTCGACGATTATTCATATTCATCAATATTGTCGATAAATGTAGCAAATATGGGTGTAATGTCATCCTGTTCCTCGAGTTTGATGATAGCATTTAATGCTGTCTTAAATGTCATATTATTTTTTGCATATTTTTTCCAAAATTTTACGAAATATTGTCTTCTTTGAGTCCCAATTAAGTTGCAACTATCGATAGAATTTTTGACAGTTGTGTCTGCAAAGTAGACAAAAACTTTCAACAAGGATTCATAGTCATAGATTTTGAGATAGGTTGAGGTTAATCTGTGTGTCCAATGTTCAGAATATTGTTCTGCGCAAAATGTTGAAGTGCCTGCAAAGTTTGAGTGGTGTTCTTCAATCCTTACAGAGAATCCAAAATCAATTAATAATGGAGTACTATCTGTTTTCATTATATTTTGAGGCCTAATATCTCTATGTAACACACCTGCTTGGTGAAAACTTTTTACCAATTCCACCAAAGCTTTCATTTCTGATTTAGATAAAGATGTACAGGGATAACACTTTTCCATCACAATCCAATAATTTCCATGCTCAACAATTTTTGGAAGAGGATTCACTCCTTTCTCGTCCAAAAAAGTAATAGTTTTTGTTTCTGTAATGATATGTGTGTTGTCGCTTGGTGTTTTGGCAAGTTTAATAATCTTACCATCTCCAAAATCAAACACAAACGACGTTGCTCCTGCAGCAATAAAATTTCCAAGTGTAAAGGTTCGATTGTCTGTCCATGTTTGTTGTGTTGGAGTGTTTAAAAGTCTTTTGAGATAACTATATCCATCAGAGTTCTGAATTCCAGTGGAGAAAAGACTCAATTTTGGACTTCTTGTGGTGATAATATTTTCCTCGCCCAGTTCTGTCATCGATTTTCTAATCTTCACAAAAATAATGTCCTTGAAGTTTGAAACGAATCCAAAAACATAGGACTTGTAGCTATCTTTGAGTGCCCTAAACATGTAATCACAAAGCTGGCCAAGGATATGTGGTGTTTCAATCACTTTTGTATCCTTTTTCAATTCTAAAAAACCTAGCGCCAAATGTTCTATTGCTCTGGGATCATTTTCTGTTAGGTTAAACATTTTGGGAATAAACGTAAAGTCGGGCTTTCTGTTATAAATAATAGTTTTGTTTGTATCAACGGCTGTATATACTGTGGAAATTTCATTTGAGAACAGTTTTTTAAAGAACTGGTGGACACGTGTTTCTTTGTCCAAATTTTTTCATTGATTGTTAGAGAAATCATGTTTGAACTACTTGCTTGATCATTACTATTGATTTGTAATGCTGGAATAGTACTATTGTTGAATTGTGTTGATTCTTCTTCACTCTGAAAATTTTCAACAGAGACTGAAAGACGTTGATACAACTCCGATGTGGTTATTGTACTTTCTTCAGTCGTTACTCGATTTTCCAATTTCATTCTCTTTGTCTGTTCTTCCATCTCCTTTCTCTTTGTCTTCTCTTTTTCTCTTTCCGTCAAATACGTCAAATATTTTAAGTACGCCCCCAATTGTTCGGAATTTAATTGGGCAAAAGAGACGCTGGGACCAAATCGTCAGACATTTTTAATTTTTTTTAAAAAAAACAGGGGTGGCCAACTCCTTCAGTAAAAATGACCAAGATGCGAGACAAGATTCTTCGCGAGCGCACTTTTATTTTTTACTCAGTTTACAACACCGACCAATTTTCAATACTTGTTTCAGAGTTGAACTGTTCGACAATTACGCAAGCTGAAACCAAGATTTTCATACAGTAGATGTTTCATTCCGTCTAGTTTCATATTCTTTAGTTTGGAATTGTGAGACCTAATATACAATAAATATCGGCCGTTAAAAAAAGGTGACAATGACTTTAGTTGAATTAAACATAAAGCCCGTGTAAAGTGCAAACAACCAACAAGAAATTCTAGAATAACAGGCCAATATACACTCAAGGATAATCTATTTGTTCTGCACTTTTGATGGGCTTGGTGTTAATTTCAAACTCTTCCAACTAATTGTTTTTGCTTTCATTCAACAGAAATTTTTTCGAAAAGAAAAATACAGGAATGGGTTTATTGAAAAATAAACAAATTATAGGTACTCAATTGTCCGACGATAGTGTGTCTAATGGGTGTGTAGGTGTGAGGTGTAGATGTTGTTGGAGTTGAGTTCGCCAAGCTGACTGCTAAATGTTTCCCAAGCAGTTGCAAATTTTGCAGTTTTGGGTTTAATTATATATCCTCTAGCCTTCTTGAGTACAGTTGAACTGTTCCAAGTGGCGTTTTTGTAACAACTGCCAACATAGGCAGCGAATGAGAGATATATTTCATTTAGCCAATCAGTCAAAGCTGGGGGAGATAAGTCTAATTGTTGAAGAGGTTCGTCTTTGATACTACCATTCCAATCCATTGGAATACAAGAGAGAGAATGGTTTGAGGGAAGTCTGATAAGAGGGGCATTGAATTTGAGGGAACTGTTGTCCCATTTTGTGTATAATGATTTGATTTCCGGACCACACATGGTGCATGAGGTGAATACATGTTCCCAGTTGGCTTTGGTATTGCAAATGTGGCAATTAGGGTAATCTTTTCCGAAATTTCTAAGGATTTCTGCTTTGTGTAGGTGAGCAAATAATAGTCGTTGTTGGAAGGGTTTGAGTGAATAATTGCTCCAAAAGGAGATGGTACATGGATGCCAGGTTCTATTATGGTCTAAGATTCCAAGGCCTGAGATGCTCATGGTTGATCTATCGTTGTTTAGTAATTCAGTTCTAGGGTCGACAGGGGTTTCGTATTCATTGACAAATGAATACCGTTCATCAATGTAATGGAGAGACCAATTATTTTGAGCCGCGATATTTTTCACGTGGTTCCAAAATGGTTCGTTAAAGGTAAGATCATTCCAAGCAGCCAAAGCAATATTTTTGGTGATGGTGGAGGAGGAGTTGAATAATCTAACTGCTGTGCAAATAGGTTCAATGGAGAATAAAGTAGAGGGGCGAGTAATACCAAGGCCCCCAATTTGTTTGCAATTAAAAATGACTGATTTTGATAATGTGTAATCTAATCCAATAGCCTTTCTGACAAAATTAGCAACCATAATATCTGCTTTGTCTAGAGAATTCTTATTGATTCCATTGAAACTACAGGCATATCTAGGCAAAGATATGATTTTGGACATTAATGTAGTGGTGATGCTGTTGAGATATAGATTAGAAGTTTTAGCTGATGCCAGTTGATTCGAGATTTTGTTGATTGGATTATCAGAGGACCAAGAAAAATCATTCTTAAAGGTACATATACCCCCAAGATATTCAATAGAAGAAGATGTGGCAATTATATCCTGTCCAATAGTGACTAGGGCCTTAGATAGTTTGGCTTTGGCTGTAATAGCTAAGAGTTTGCATTTCTTGGGAGCTAAAGCGAGCCCTATTTTCTTTAATTCACGGCCGAGGCTTTTTAGAGAGGAATTCATTTCGATCTTAGTATTAGCTATCAATAAAATATCATCGGCATATAATAATAAAAGGATGGTAATATTAAATATTTGAACTCCTTTAAGCTTTTCTTGTATGTTAGTTGAGGAGTTAATATAAAGATTAAACCATGCCGGGCTTGAAGGATCGCCTTGCGGAACTCCAACATTCGCATCGAAAGGGGAGGATAGAAATCCGTTGACTAGTACTTTCATAACGCTATTGGAGATCATGGATGTCAAGAGATTAATGACAGAGTTATGGAAACCATGTTTCTTGAGAATGCTGATAAATCTTTTATGGATTACTGATCCATAAGCATTTTTGATATCCAGAGCCATAGCAAATACTTCTTGTTTGTGCTGATATTTGTATGCAAAGGCAGTCCGAAGACTGATAAGGTGTTCTAATGTTGAACCTTTTTTCATGAATCCTCGTTGCGCAGTGTGGATTAAATTAGCCTCTTCAAGGACATTCATGAATTGTTTGTTGATAATAGAAGAAAATAGACGATAGATCACGGATAATACAACTATAGGTCTAAAGTCTGATAATTTTGAAGGCATGTTGATTTTGGGTAATGGGAGTAGAATACCGATACCCAATTCTTTAGGAACCATTTCACTGTCAATTGTGTGATTGATACATTTTGCAAGTATTTGGAGCGAATTGTTGTCTAGAATTTTCAACAATGGCACCGAAATGTTATCATAGCCAGCCATAGAATTTTTTGTCTTAGAAATAACTTTATCCAACTCTTTGGCAGTGATATGATGGAATTTCCATTGGGCTACAGTATTGTTTTTCTTGATTTCCGGGAGAGTTTTAGTCACTTCTTGTTCTGTATTAAACATGGCTGAAAAATGATCTACAATTGTCGAGTTATGGTTACTTTGGACTACATTGAGTATAGAAGGACTGACTAGTTCTTTTCTGAAGGCATAAGAATACGGTTGTTTAGAGTTAAGATTGTTAATTCTATTCACAAAGACCCGTTTACGGTCAGCCAATAAAGATCCAATAAGCTTGTTGAGTGAGGTTTTAGCTTCCTCTAATTTAGCCTTGACATTGTTGAGGCTAAAATTATTGTTCAAAAATTGGCTGGTGATAGTAGAAACATGTTTACGCTTATAGAGATATTGTTTCAAATCGAAAATAAAAGTCTGAAGTTGTCTGACATTACGATTATCAGTGATCAATGAGGGCTTGTTTGTGCTAAGAGAACCATATTTCTTCACAATTTTAGCAAGGGTATTTTGGGCTTCTAAAAGAGTGTCAGGGTTTTCCTTAGCAAAATCGTTATTAATTTCCTTCATCTTGGATTGTAAAATTTTAGGATGGATAATATATTTGTTGAACTGTTCTGGGAAGTCTAAAATGGGATTACTGGGGAAGGAGATAGTTAAAAGTTTGTGAGAATAAGCAGTAGGAACATCTTCTACACCAGAATAATCATTGTGGGAAGTAATAATATGGTCCGGGCGAGAAAAACCATGAGAGTATTTGTTGCGTTGAGAAAACGAAGGTGTGTTTGGAATAGGAACAACATCAAAGAATTTCAATTTGTCACATTGGTCAATTAATAGTCGTTCATGGGCGGCATAAGATACCTTATTGAATGTTTTAGTATTGGCATTCAAATCTCCCAATATGACAATACGTTCACCATGAAAGACCGCTGTTTGAGTAGAAATGTTGATAATATTGAGAGCCTTATTCATGAATTCTAGTTTGTTTTTGTTAGCCGGGCCATACCAATTGAAAATGCGAGCCACACCTAGGTATTTATGTTCCAAAATGACTTCTGATAATCTGCCTTGAATATGTTCGACGAATTGGAGTACCTTAATAAAAGGTGACGGTCTGATAATAGTAGCAATTCCTGCTCCATTATCACCTTCAGTGGCGTTGGAATTGTAAACTAAGTAGCCACGAAAGAAGGATCTGAAATACCATATATTCCAATAGTCTTTCGTACTGGATTTTAAATGAGTTTCCTGGATATTAAGGACATCCAGTTCATATTTGCGGGCTAAGGTAAGTAATTGAGATTGTTTTACCCAGCCAACTCCTCCAAAATTAGCAGTACCTAAATTGAAGGAGTTTCTTTTAGAATGAGGGTCCATTAAAGGGAATGTCGGCCCTTCTTATGCCCACTTTTACCCTTGTTGCGAGTAGTAGTACCTAAGAGAGCGTTGATTTTTTGATTAATTTCTTCAACAGCTTTGTTGATCTTATTAAAGCCTTCCGTGACCTTTTTACCAGACCAGACAACCATTTCCTTTGTCAATTTTTGGAGAGCTGATGACATTTCAGACATTTGTTTTTCAACAGCTTCCATTCTGTGACTGATAGAATTGGCAACTCTAGTAGAGAATGAGAGGTTTCTGAAACTATAATTACCAACTTGGACGAACTTGGTAATGTTATTGGTAATTTGATCTTTTTTAATGCCAACAACAGCCATCTTCTTAGCCAACTCGATACTCTCAATCTTGACTTTCCATTGGGAACTAATGGCACCCTTGAGTTTAGGAAGATCTTTTTCTTTACCATTAAAGGCAATACGGAAGCGAGAGATATCTGTTCTCATTTTGGAAAGCTTAAATTTCTTCAAATGATTGGCAGGTAACTCAATATTAGTACCAATAGCCCAAAATTCCTGATCATCCATCTTGCTAAAATTGATATTGTTGATAGAAGAACCAAGGGTTGAGATAATAGAATGCATATTAGTCTTGTCTAAATCCTTGTCGACCTTATAACGGAATGATGTTTTGACGGTTTGAGGTATCATAGTGAGCTTGGACTTAGCACCAGCAGATATTGCTTGGTTTGCCAATTTGCGCGACTTGAAGAAGAAGATAATACAATCTAATTCACTGACAACTCTACTACCGTACAACGTATCGGCATTCATTGCGACGGTTGCAAGGACTTCTTCGACAGAGTTGGTAGTAAAGGCTACCACTCTGAAGAGCTTATGATGTCGCTTCAATTTAGTAGAATGGTCATCGGTCATGGCTGAGGTATTAAAAACTGAGACTCCAGAGGTTGTAGTAATATTAGAGACCTCTGGCTGCGACAACATTGGGGAGTTGTATATGCTGGGTGGGCTTGGTTGTATTTCCGACAAATTGGCTATATTGACGGAAGACGGAGCCTCTAGAATTTCATTTTCCATTTCTTCTCTCCATTTATCATGTGCCGATTTTTGAGCAGAAAGAGATTTGTTTGCAGTATGCGGGCGAATAGCGACCTCTTTGATAGAGGCGTGATGGCGAAGGTGATTAGTGTCTTCATCGCCGAGGGCGGTTTGGTTTTCAGACATTTTTTCGAAGACCTTTTTCGAAAAGAAAAATGAAACGAAGACGTTGCTGCCTTTGCTCCAAGAACGCTTTGCGAACCGTGCCAACAAATATCACCATACTCGGAACAGAAAAGTCCAATGCAACACCTTTGCTATGCAATACACATTACAACAATATCAATAATTTTAAAAACACCCACCACATCAGCAACCCTGTTACCATTGAAATTC
The DNA here is from genome assembly GCF_008403515.1 of Naegleria fowleri. NCBI lineage: Eukaryota > Heterolobosea > Eutetramitea > Acrasida > Naegleriidae > Naegleria > Naegleria fowleri. The sequence continues at coordinate 26,283 of NW_025407978.1, forward strand.
AAAAAGGAGTGAAAGATATCATTTCAATCGTTACCGATAAATTCGGTCAATGCAAACATTCCGACAACAAGTGCTGTAGTAATTGCAAAGAAGGTAATACGCGATGTAAAGGCATCTCTTTCGAAAAAGTGAGCCATTTATTAACAGTATCGGGAATCATATCACACAATGGCCACAGCTTCGGAAGTGTGAATTTCAATCATCATGGCGAATTTTGTTTTTTTAGTGTAGACTGCAATAATTGCAATCTCAACAAATATGGAGTTTGTGAAAAATGTTATGAATGCTATGAAACAAAATTACGCCATTATCAGCGAACAATTAATTGAAAACCAAAATACCAAAACAGCTCACCTCGTTGCAAGAACACAAGAATACAAAAATGTCATCAAATCATTGAAGGCAAAAATCTCTCGACGAGATACTACAATTAAGAATTTCGAATTAATTGAAGAAAAAGATCAAAAACATTATTTGGTAGAACTTCTCTCGATTGCGCTAGAAGAAGGAAAGTTACATGAAACCCAGTTCTTTTATCAATTATTAGAAAATACTTTGCAAAATTTGGTTTCGTCGAAAAATGTTAACGGTTTTCGATACAAAGAGTGTATCATTCATTGGTGTTTATTACTTCGATTTTATGGTGGTTCTCGTTTGTGGAATATTTTGAAAGGAAATTCTCCCGGTGAAACTATAACATCTGAAAACGCATTAGATAAGCTTAATCTATTACTTCCATCTATCTCAACAATTAAGAGCTATCTTCCAGACTTGTCTTTTGGTAACCTTGTCGACAGTGATTTGAAAGATATTGTTAAAGCCATGGCATTGAATAATATTAGTAATAAGATCATAATTTCATATGATGAAATAGAGATTAGAGGAGGATTATGTGTGATGAAAAGTACTGGAAAAGTAATTGGATTCACAAATTGCAGTGAAAAGTCTTTTGAAGATATATATAACACAAAAAGAGAAATTACACCAGACGATATTGCTAGTCATGTGTGCCAGTTTTTTGCAACAACTATTGACGGTGAGATGTCTTTTCCTATTTGTTTTGGTGGTCACAAATCAAACCATTATGAATTTATTACAAAGAAAATGACAGAAATTAGAGATCAATTCAAACGAACTTCTTATGGAGATTATGTTTTAGAAGTGGTTGGAGGTTGTAGTGATGGATTAGCTGGTAATTATCAATATGCAACCTCTCATACTAATGAAAATTATGTTCACCTTTTTGATTGGTCTCATTTGCTCAAACGGTTGAGAAATTGTTTATTGAAAGGGGATGATTTGATTATTGAAAAAGAGAGTTTTTCTATGAATACATTATTGAAGGTTAGAAATGAACCCCAATTGCGAGACTGGGTATCGGAAAATATAATTTACCCAGTCGACATTATGAAAATGGAACCTGTTTTTGCATTGATAGATTCTAATGTTATTAGTGGAATTGAACAAAGCAAGCAAATAGGATGTTGTGCATTAGCAAAATATTTAACGTTAATGCAACAAATACATCAAATTTTTGACGATGAACGATGTTCAAACTGGAATGAGAAAAAACAATTAATTGAATCTGTACTGACAACACTTAAGGAATGGAAAGATGCAAATTCTAACATCATTAGTGACGAATTGTATTCTCATATTGTGATGACTATGACTTCACTTCGTTCTCTTTTTGAAAAATATGGAAACCATACTCAAATTAAGGCTTGTGGAATTTCGACATTAATTGTTGAACTTTTTTTCCTTAATTCGAGGAAAAATACGATACCCTAATTTTCGAGATTATTGTGGGATCTATCGAGCCGTATGGATTGCTTTGAAGACGAAATTGGCAAAAAATTCTCCAATTAATGTCAATCAACAATCAACCACAAAGTGTTATGGAAATTGTAACGTAAGCTTAGACTATTCTGAATTACATCGAAAACACTATGTAAAGAAACACATTCTTCAAGAAGACGATGAGGACACTTTGTTAGAGAAAGATCAAACTATTTCTGAAGAGATGTATGAATATGTGCTCGATGTCACTCAAGATTTTCTTCCACAGAAAAATGTAATGCTGATACGAGAGTATTTATGTAAACAAGCACCAGTCGCGGATGATGGAACTATTATGAACAATATTTTTCTCAGCTGCCCTGAATGTAATCAAATAATGGTCCGACAACGATCATTCATTAAGCACTTACAATGTCACAATTATTCACCTCAGCAATGCAAAGATACACTGTACAACACAATTATTACTTCACTCAAATCTCGCCAATTTGGCCAACATGTTGAGGGTATTGTTGAGGAAATAGCAACCAAATTGGTAACCAATACCTTTAAGCAAATTCGAATTCGAACAGAACCTGAATTACCAAAAGAATCAGTTATTACATTTAATTCAGAAAAAGGATTATTTGTTCCATCTAACGAGAAGCAATCACAAGCAGAAAATATTTCAACATCAAATATCGCCACCATCGACTCTATTTCAGAAGATTCAACTCAAATGTCAGAAACTTCACCTCAAAACAAATATGTATTTTTTGATTTTGAAACGACTGGATTATGGAAGAATGATGATCCACCAAAAATTACGGAATATTGTTTTGTGGACGTTTTGACTGGAGCTGTTTTGTATGGCTTAGTTAATCCTGGAAAAGTGTTTTCTAACCAAGCACAATCAATTACAGGACTTAACTTGAATAGTTTAAGATCAAAATTGCCTATTGAAGGGCATGTGAATGATATTATCCAATTTTTAAACAATAACTCTCAAGGAAAAACTTACTTAATAGCTCATAATGGAGACCGTTTGGATTTTAAAGTTTTTGCCAAAGAATTTTTCGGAAAGTTTTCTGAATTTAATCATGACAATATTGTCTTTGTTGATTCTCTCCGATTAATGAAATCAGAATCGACTTTACACAATTGTCTTCCTCGGAAAATGACAAAGAAAGGGAAATCTAAACCAGTTTTTGCTGAGGATGTATTAATTGAACACTTTAATTTAGGAAATGTCAACAATTCACATTGTGCATTTTATGATGTTATTGGATTGCTTAATATTTTGATCAAGTTTTATGGTAATCTCGACGATGCATTGAAAGCTATCGAGTGCTTCAATACCAACCAACTTAAAAGGAAAAAAGAGAAAATTAATGACAATAATGATGATGAACACAAAGCAAAGAAGAAAGTTGAATGTAGATGTAAAAAAGGAAATAGTTTGAATTGTAATTGTGCCAAGCTTGGAAGAATATGTGATGCAACTTGTAGGTGCAATTCAGAAATTTGCAAACGGAGACAGTGCCAAGTTTGTTCCAACTACACGGAACTAATATTGTGTTCCTGTTGTTCTGATATTGTTTGTGAGCGATGTTCTTACAATGGAGAATGTCAACGATGTTCGATATTCATAGTTTATCATTGCAAATGTTGTCACAGACTAACCAATGCCGTTTCTAAATGCCTTCAATGTCAAAATTCAACATGTTGCAAATGTTACTATGACGGCCTTTGTAAGATCTGCCATCCAAACATGCCAACATTGCTGTGCAATTCATGCCACAAGCCTTGTTTATCACTAACTCCATGCAAGGATTGTGGCTTGAAAGTATGTAATGCCTGTTTGAGAGAGAGATGGTGTCGATCATGTGATTGTGATGAGGGGGAATGGTTGTCTTCAACTCAGTCACAATTCCAGTCCTCCATGGACGTGACAAATTTTTAAGTAGCTACCATGGCTCTTGTAATGCGAATTCAACATATTGACGCACCAATAGTGATGTGGTGTTTCCTTTATGTGTCAGAAACAACCAATTGCATTGGCAGGTTTTGATGGATTGAAACCATCATAAAATCATCCTATGATCGTTGTGTTATTAAAATTCCCAGCGAAAAGTTTTCTCGTAGCTTGAGGTGTTCACGAAAAAATACGCTCGAGTTGTCCACCCGTGAAAAAAATTGAACACATCACAACGATTATCATTATTCTTTCCTCCTTGAACAGAGCTAATGATAGATCCAACTAGATCTTCGAGCATAAAAGTACTCATACACCATAGAGGTCCAAGATAGAAAATGGAGCTGTTCAACATGAACAATGATATAATGATGAGCTTAAGTATTAGACTTAAAGAGGAAAATGAATGACTGTATGTGAAGCCAGTGTTAAAATAATAATGTCAAAGTCCATCTCGATGGTTTGTAATATTTCAAAAATTTCCTTTTTCATACTGTACAAAATTTCAAGACTTCTCACCACTGGATGCATGATGATGTGTATAAAAGTGGAAAGTCTATTGAGAATATTATAATGCTTGTCTGATATTTCATCCTTAAAAACCTCAATACAATAAGCAAATATCATGTAGTATTCGATTGCTTTGAAATAACTCAATTCATCCAATCCACGGACTCTTCGGTGATAGAATGAAGGTGTTTTGATTTCATATAGTTTGTCTATCGTTCCTTTAGTAGTGGGAAAATTCTCAAGAAACTCAACTTACTATTAATAGCGTCAATGTTGTACTTATTTTTCAAATAGTTCAGCAATTTGGCACAGAGATCTTCAAGTAAATTATGTAACAAATCACAAGCAATCTGTGTGGTCCATGTAAAGTATGGTAGTCTTACCAAGATTGACAACCCTTTAACACCATCAAATTGCTAAATCTCTCCCTTAATCATTAATTTGTAATTTTCAACAATTTCAGACCAAACACATTCCTGTTCATTTCCACCCGAGCTATAAATGGTTCGATCTTAAATCTTTCTACCATTCTTTTTACACCATCGACAACTTGAAGTTCCAGCAAGGTTTGTCATGCATAATAAATCATAACATTGGAAGGCAACTTACAGGTGTCTGGAAAGAGATCATTTAAGATTCTGAAAATTTCGTTCATCATTACTTTGGTAGCCTTAAATTTGACATACAGCTGTAGCATGTCGAATATTAATTCTCCCAAAGTCTTACTGGAATGAGTGGAAATTGGATTACGTGAGTTGGGAATTTGATTCATAATCATAACGAGTGCTTGTTTTTGAAACACCTCAAAAAGTCCTTTCAGTCCTTTGTTTAGGACTCTCTTCATACTCGTTAGAGAATTCTTGAATAGGGGATTGATCCTCTTCTAACTTTCTCTTCTTGTTATTCTCACCTTGAAGGCTAGAGTTTACTTGGTTTGGCTGGGACATATTAGACACTACTACACTGTGTTGCTGTTGAGGTAATTTTTTGAGCGATGATTCCCTCTAAAAATTACAAATTAGTGTTGTAACAGAGTTACAATCTTAGACACATTCGTGTCACGATAAAGTTTTCTAAGTATAGGGGGCGGAGTTGATAATACTTTTTGAGTGACAGTTGGAGTTTCCAAACTCTGAAGATCTATCATTGTTCAAAGGAATGTCTGGTATTTTTTATACGTTTGTTAAGATAGCATATCGTTCCGTGGTAAACTCTTTGACCTTCTGTTAGAAGTATAGGTGCATCTAACCGTGTTTCATCCAAAGGTTATAACATCACCAATCAAGAAACGTCATTTCTCTTAAGAAGTCTTCATAAGCAAAGCTTTTCTCACAAAAAGAAGAACGATTTTTGGCGGGCTTTATTTTAATATCTGATCAAAAAAACTTATAAGCCATCATGCTCACTCTTTAATCTTTCCTTCTGTAATGACTTCTCCTCGTAATAGGATAGAATCGATAGTAAGAGAGTAATATCAAAAGAAGCGAGTTGTTAAATTGAATGGCTACGGCCATATCACGATGAAAGCACCTCATCCCGTCCGATTTGAGAAGTTAAGCATCGTCGAGCTGCATCAGTACTGAGGTTGGAGACAACTTGGGAACCTGCAGTGCTGTAGCCTTTTTTTGCCAAACAAAGAAAAAAAAAAGAAAAAATAAACTCTTGAGTTTATTACGTTTTATTGATATTCGTACATTATAAATTTAGAGTAAACGATATTTACTTTTTCATCTTTCTTGATTTTGTAATTTTCGAAGAGGAAGACATGGACCTCTTTTCCAAAGTATTCTTTGAGGATCGCTTCACAGTGACTTGCATTCCCGTTAAATTTGAGACATGATAATCCAAATTTTTTCTTCTTCTGGTTCCACTCACTACATTACATGGATCAATATCAAAATTAGGTAATCGTTTGGTAATATCAATAGGTTGAGATCGAACCCATTCGGTTTTTGTTGGAATTTTATCAGTGTTGTTGGATGGAGAAGAGGAATTGTCGTTCGATGATGTTCTAGAGACCATGATGTTGTTGTTGGTTTAAAAGTATATTGCTGTTACTTTAGTTGTTTTGTTTTTTGTTGATGATTTTCGGAACAACAACTCGATGACACTTTTTATCGAGCTCGCTGTCATCCATTTTTTGTGGAATACTGAAACATCTGAAAATTCTCTAAAAACTGGAAAGACATTCAAAAATAAATGATTCCAACAACAACAAAGAAAAACAAACACTAACAACTGCATTCAATTCAGCAAAGCAAATAATCAAAATGGTCTGCACAAGAAGCAACAAGGGATACAACAATTATTCTTCCGAAATTTCCATGGATAATATTGTCGGAGGAACAAGACAACGAAAACAATTCAATTACCGAGTGATGAATCAATATGGTGAGGAAGTCATGAACAATCAGTACTTCTCCTCACGACCCTCCCATAATACTTTGGAAATGAGAAATAGGAATTTCCGAAAGTAGAGTTCTCATCTCTCCAAACATAACTATTATCAACCACTATGTAAGAATGTTTAAATATTTAAATATATTGAAGACACATAGATTTGACCCCTTATCTGCCAAATGTATCCACATGCTTCACAAATTCAAATAAATTTACCCTCCATAACCTAGGTTTAACCAAGTCTCATTCTTGAAGTTGTCAATTTGAAAGGGAGAAATTGTTGGCATTTACAGTAAGACACTTGCTTTCTTTGAGGATGATCAGACATCTCTCAGAAATGCACACCTTTCATCAAGTGAATGACAATTTCATTGGGAAGGCAACTTTCATTTATGGTTTGGGTCATCATCCATCACTATCAAGTTTACAATACATCAAAAATATCATTGGTTTGTTGAAGGTCCAGCAACACGTCACACCAAATCTTTAAATTTTTTCAATAATTATTAACAGCATTCTTTCACACAAACAAAAAACTCAACAACAACTTCCTCTCCAACAAGAACAACAAAATGTGTGACGACGTTCAAGCACTCGTAGTTGATAACGGATCTGGTATGTGTAAGGCTGGTTTCGCTGGTGATGATGCACCAAGAGCTGTCTTCCCTTCCATCATTGGTAGACCAAAGCAAAAGTCCATCATGGTTGGTATGGGTAACAAGGATGCCTATGTTGGTGATGAAGCTCAATCCAAGAGAGGTATTTTGACTTTGAAGTATCCAATTGAACACGGTATTGTCACCAATTGGGATGATATGGAAAAGATCTGGCATCACACCTTCTACAATGAATTGAGAGTTGCTCCAGAGGAACATCCAGTCTTGTTGACTGAAGCTCCATTGAATCCAAAGGCTAACAGAGAAAAGATGACTCAAATCATGTTTGAAACCTTCTCTGTTCCAGCCATGTATGTTGCCATTCAAGCTGTCTTGTCTTTGTATGCTTCTGGTCGTACCACTGGTATTGTTTTGGACTCTGGTGATGGTGTCTCTCACACTGTTCCAATTTATGAAGGTTATGCTTTGCCTCATGCTATTTTGAGATTGGATTTGGCTGGTAGAGATTTGACTGATTACTTGATGAAGATTCTCATGGAACGTGGTTACTCATTCAATACCACTGCTGAGAGAGAAATTGTCAGAGATATCAAGGAAAAGCTCTGTTATATTGCTTTGGACTTTGAACAAGAAATGAAGATTGCTGCTGAATCATCCTCCGTTGAAAAGTCTTATGAATTGCCAGACGGTAACGTGATTACTGTTGGAAATGAAAGATTCAGATGTCCAGAAGTTTTGTTCCAACCAAACTTCATTGGTATGGAAGCTGCTGGTGTCCATGAAACTACTTTCAACTCGATTGGAAAGTGTGATATTGATATCAGAAAGGATTTGTATGGTAACGTTGTCTTGTCTGGTGGTACTACCATGTTTGAAGGTATTGCTGAGAGAATGACCAAGGAATTGACCAACATGGCTCCTGCTTCCATGAAGATTAAGGTTGTGGCTCCACCAGAAAGAAAGTACTCGGTCTGGATTGGAGGTTCCATCTTGGCTTCATTGTCCACCTTCCAACAAATGTGGATCACCAAGGAAGAATATGAGGATGCCGGTCCAGGTATTGTCCACAGAAAGTGCTTCTAAATTGACCTTGGATGCACATTATCAAATTCCAATGTAATAAAACATAAAAATCTATGTAAAATCATGCATGAGTTGTGTCTTTGTAAAATTGATTTGTAGTCTCCTATTATGTCAATTTTGTGTTTGGTTTATGGTTATCAAAATCACACTTCTTTTTTAACTCTGACTGTGAAAATGATCTTTCAAGAGCATTCTTATCGTAAGTGAAGCAACACTTCACAAAAGCTAAGTGAACAAGAAGAACGCAAGTGAATTGAGGAAAGAACATGTTGTTTCAGTCTTGTACGTGGTGCTTCTTGTCGAGCATTCTTAGTGGTGATGTTGTTCATCATCACAAGACGATCGTTCTGAGAGTGTTCGCTCATCAGACATCATCAACTTGAAAAAATATTAAAATCTTCCATCATCATGGTACGTTTCTCGAGGAAGAGAGTCATCAAGGCTAATCTTCAATGATGAATTGTTGTTAATATTGTTCTGATTGAAATTTAATAACAATTCAAAATACTTCTTTCGGATGGATAATTTAAATTGTGGATGATTGATTTGGAATTGATGGAAATTGATGATGATTTTCTTTTTCATCCTCTCGATGCTCTATCGTGATGATCAACGATAATAATATAACAGAGTACCACTGCCCAACCATACTATGATTGTATCCGTAAAACTCTCGAGGCTGCCTTGTGTCTTGAGAACTTCCCATCCCAATTGATCGAAAGACACAACAAGCCAGAAGTTGAAGTTGGGTATGTTCTATAGGATTTTAGTATTGCTTTGTTGTTACTCATCACGTTGTTTATTTTGACCCGAACTCACCTCTTTTCACACAATCTCATCCTCACGAATCATTCATCGCCTTCTTTAATTGATGACATCTCAGTATGAGCAAGGAGTTGTTGCTCAACCCAGTGGTTATCAGCAGAGACAAGTTCGACAGATGTATGATTGAAGGATCTATCAACTCGGTCAGAATCAGTCTTGCTTTTAAGAAGAACGACCAAGTTGAGGAGATTATCTACAAACGTTTTATGCACTTTTGATGCAACGTGCTGAACAATTTTTGGTTTTGAGAAGAAAGCCAGTTGAGGGTTACGACATTAGTTTCCTTATTACCAATTTCCACACTGAGGACATGTTTAAGCACAAGTTGATTGATTTCGTTATTGGATTTATGCAGGATATTAACAAGGATATCAACGATATCAAGTTGCAGTTCAACGCTCGTTCTCGTGTTGTTGCCAAGAAATACCTTGGTGCTTTTTAATTTATTGTAACCATTTTGTAATTACATCCATTATTGTTTTGAAACTCAAAATAATATAACTATTTATTCATCAATAGAGTTACTGTTTGTGGAAAACACACTTGGATTCTTTGTTAACAACAACAATGAAGCCATTTCATCAGCCTCAATCTTAAGTGGTGTTAAATTTCTTCCAAAACAACATCCCTCACAAGAGAAATGCTTTTGCAGCATGTACAACACATTGAATAGGAAGGTCATCAAGAGCTGACGTCACTCAATGATAATTATCCTAAGGAAAATAGCTCTGATACATCCAACTGGGGAGAACATGACACGTAAGATTCAGTGTCACGTCTACGGCCAAGAATTTAATGATCATTGTGCTGATTTCTTTTCACCAGTCAATTAAAATCAAAACCACTGGTGATTCCAATTGATCAGCTGTGCTTGACCTAATCCGACCATGGAGTAAAAGGAGTGTGGTGCTGACCAAAGAAATTGAAGCCCTCCAAGGTCCTTCTTAACTCCTTTCACTATTACTACTTTTCTACATTGTGATAAACTCCATCCCAGTTACTTGGTCTATGAATAGAGAAGTATTGCGAACGTGTAAGCATAGTTGTTGCCGGTCCATCATTTGGTATCAATTTTAAACACTCTTCAAATTGCAAAGCAGCTTCGCTAAAGTTTCCCATAAAATAGTTTTTCAACGCGGTGTCGTAACAAGAACGCATTTGTAACATGGCCTCATTTGCAAGAGGTAAAGGTCTTTGATCTTTTGCAATTTCTGACGTGTCTTCA
>NW_025407978.1:36706-41781 GCF_008403515.1 Naegleria fowleri
TTCATTCAGTATGGTCGCAATAGGGGGTAAATCTTTCTTCCGTCCAAGAAGCTCGTAGATCACACATCCAATTGATTTTCCTTTTACACTGATTTTGTCAAGTTTTCTAAACTCTAATTGTTCAGAAACATAAGGTCTCAAGTATGTATCTTCTGAAACAATAATTTGCGTATTATAAAATTTGTTGGTACCTTCTAATCGAGAAGCAAGATTTACGCTGTCACCTAATATTAAAAATCCATTTTAATTGTGAAAAAAAACAAGCATTGAATGGATGAATATTACTTACCAATGATGGTGTAGTTGAGTCTCCATCTTGATCCAAAGTTTCCCTTTTGCATCACAGTAAAATAAATGCTTGTTAATAAGTGAATACTTACAACAATACAAGACCCACTGTGAATTCCAATTCGGCATCTCATTAAAGGTTTTCTCTCTTTAGCCCACTTCTTTCTCAACTCCTCCATCCGCATTTGACATCTCAAGGATGCCTTACAAGCTCTAATTCCTGAGAGCGTCGAATACTGAGGGGCTCCCCAGAAACCCATCACAGAATCTCCGATATATTTATCTAAGGTTCCTTTTTCTAAAATAATCTCTTCAGTGAGAACATGAAAATATTCTGATAGTTGCTTGATAAGAATCTGTGGTTCCAGCTCCTCACTTAAAGTTGTAAAATTTTCAATGTCAGAGAAGAATATTGTTAAATTGTTCACCAATTTTCCTCCTAAATTGATTTCATTTCCTTTTTGAAGCATTTCTCTAACAAGTTCACTTGGAACAAATTTTTTAAAAGACCTTAATGCCATCTTCATGTTTTCAAAAGCTGTCGATAGCTCCAAAACCTCCTTGATCGTTGAATGAAATGGCTTTCCTTATTAATCTCCAGATTTGAAATTGCCTTGCTCTCACATGAAAAATATGTTAGTGGTTTCGATACAGCTCTAGAAAATAGAAAGCTGAAAAACAAGCTTGCAATGAGGCATAAAATAGATATACCGACATTTATGCCAGCCAACATGAAAACATTACTGGTAAAATCTGTTTGTGGAGCCACAACCGCCACTAGCCAGTGCTGAATGCAGAATTGTAATGTCGTCCGATATAAAAGGGTTCAGAACTTACCATATTAAGAGAAAGTGTTTTGTTTACAACTCCGTGGGACACAACATATTCTTCTCCTTGAAAAGTAAATGTTTGAACATGTGCATCTGAATATGAAGTGTCTTTGTATAAAGAATAGTCAGATATTTTGGCAGGCAAAATATTGATAACCACATTTTTCAACAAGGGATCAGCAATTTCTGATGCGTCGGCAATTCTATATTCGAATTCCATGGTTGGATCATATATGGCAATAGAAGAAGCATTTTTGAAGCCCACCACTCGTTTATGAATACCTTCCTCTCGATTGAACATTTCAATAATCGCAACAAACGACCTTGGTGAGACATAGAATGATCTTACAAAGTTAGCTAAATATTCAATATTAACGTTAATGCTTGTTACTCCTATGAATTGAGAGTCATATGGAGAATAAATATTAGATTGAAAGCAAGTGTATACTCTTTGTTCGATAGTTTCTCCTTGCCTAATCATGTGATTGTAAAGAAGCATTTGTATCTAGCTCAACAAATAAAATCTTACCATTGAACATCTAAAGGAACCAAGGCTTCGTCATAAATTTGAGAGAGAGAATAGAATTCGTAGTCTCTAGGGTCCCATTTTGAAGTCGGTTCTTCGAAAGCAACAGTTCTCCTTTTTCCAAACCGTGTGAAGTAGAATGTTGATTGTAAAGATGTTTCATTATCAGGTTGAATAATTTGAAATACTTCTTGTCTTGGTTCAAACATGGGCTCTGTTTCGTTTTCCAATGGCTCCATCTTTTGGTAACCAGTGTCGACATAAAGATAATCTCCAGTCGGTGGAGTAAAATCCACAAGGTAAATCCTTCCAATGTATTGTTTATGACTGACAGCTAGAACTTTCATCAAATTCTCAAAACCTTGAGGGCTATAAATATTACTATTGTCGTCATTAATATTAATGCCACTTTCGTTCATGAAATACATTTTAAAGATTGCATTCTGTCGGAGATTATTTAAGGGTTAGATTTAACACAAAGATCTCGGCTCAACAAAACATACCTTTTGTGCATACGTTGCTTCCATGCAAAGCCGTAAAAATCGTCAACATAACTTTCTGCACTCCGATAACTCTGAGTTATTACCTGCATTTTGACGTCATTGGAGGCAAGAACTGAAAAACCTATCGAAAGTAAAACCAAAGTCAACACGGGAATGATTATCATTACCAACATGGTTGTTACAAGCAGGCATCTAAAGCTGCAATGCATACACAACGAGTTACTATTGCTAAAATCTTCGACATTCGAAGTAGATGAAGACACTATACTACCGCTGAACGTTCTGGACTTGGCCACTAAATCGTTCTCAATAGTAAAATCATCAATTAATTCATGAATCGTGTTTAAACTTGTCGTTGAACCTAATTCATTCATCATTTTTCGCGTTAAGGACCTGACAAGCCAACCTCGGGATTTTTCTTGGCTAGGCGCATTGAGATCCCGTATAGTTTTCGCTTTAGTAAATAGATATTTATCATGAATGTTGTGATTTTGATGAGGTTCCTCCTCCTCACCTGGCGTTGCTACCAACACCGTATCGTCATGATGATGATGATGAGGGTGTTGTTTGATTGCATAAGGGTACACTCTATTACTACTCAACGTTCCGCGTGGACCCGACAGTGAATGAGCCATTTTTCAACACGCGTTTGTCTCGGGTATTTCGTTATCCGTTGTTGATCGTTGTTGTTTTTAAAGCCTCAACAATAATCTGCCTCGTCGAAATTAAATTTACGGCGGTAGATGTTGCTCTACTTTTTGGTCTTCTTTTGGACGGAACCGATCGTTTTTGTGTTTACTTGCAGTACAGCTTGGAGTTGGAGATAAATGCATCTCTTTCTAGAGATCATTCAATGAAGACATTGTATTGCCAAATGTGTTTCGTTGACACGACTATAAAGTAAATTGTAACATCAAGTGACCTCAAACAACGGGTATTCGAATGGCGCAACTCTATTTATCTCTGATTATGAAATTCATCATCAATATTGATGACAACCTCCTTGCTAGTGTCGCTATAGTTGCTGACATTGTTATATTTATTTAATCTCTTGACTATTAATGATGATTCATTCAACTTTTAAAAGAAAATATGCAGTGCTGAAGGCCTGAGCCTTTCAAGATGTTGAAAGTTTTGTTTTGGTGGATTGATTAATGGATAATTTGAATCTTTGTGTGGAGAAGATTCGTTGCCATTTAGCGGACATTATATTGCCTTAACTTGAATTTGTGAATTGATGCGACACCAGTGTCGCTCATTTCATTTCTTGTGACAAATTGCCTCAGAAATAAATGTCATCCTTCAATAAAAAACAACAAACAACAACTAAACTCACTGAAACTCCCATCAAACTCTTAATATCTTTTCAAATGGTTTTCGAAATTGTTTATTTTGATAGTCCCGAAGAGCTGTAAGTTTTTGAAAGATGAACATGTCATTTATTCTTTGATAGGACTTTTTGAAACTTATTGCAGAAGTAGGGAATATTCCATACAAATTCACAGGAATCAAGTATCAGGAATGGCCACAACACAAATCTTCCACTCGTTATGGACAATTGCCCTATCTCAAAGTCAATGATCACTTGACCTTGTATCAAACCATGGCCATTGCTCGTTTCTTAGCTCAGGAATGTGGTCTCTATCCGTCCGACAGAATAGAAGCCACCCAAACCGAAGAGTACATGCTTGCTTTGGACGATGTCTTTTCCAAATTTGTTAAAATTGAATTTCAAACACCTAAAGAAAAGAGAGAAGAAGAAATTCAATTGTTCAAGGAAGGGGATCCTTGAGGACCATCTTTGGAGCATTGAACAAAGTATTGGAAGCCAATGGAGGCTATTTAACTGGAAAGCTAAATTGGGCAGATTTATTCTTCTTTGAAGTGGAATTAATTATTGAAAAGAAACTCTCGATTGATGTTGAGAGTGTGGCACCAGAGTTGAAAAAATTGAGAGAACATGTGATGGCCAACGAAAAGGCAAAGACTTATTTGGAAAGTGAGAGAAACCTCAAGAGACACTCTTAAAAACTCCCATCTTTACATTGGCAGAAGTCTCTTAATCATCATTTTCAGTTAGTCTTCAAGTTGTTGTTCCATTTCAAAACTATTATTTTCTCCAAAGTAACACTCTCATGTTCCAAGTGCTTTTGTCATCATGCAGTTACAAAGTCATCTTCACACAGAACTCTGAGGCACAACAACTTGTTTATTTTTGTGTTGATTGCTGTTTCTTTTCCTTTTTCAGCTTTTTATCAAACAATTGTCTTAGCAATATCACATCTTGTACCTCTCTCTTAATATTTCCATATGGTGTTTGGAGAATTGCTTCATATTGTTCCTGTGTGAATGGCAATTGTCTGAGAGGAGTGTTTTGAATCGTGGCAAGAATTTGTTCAGATGGCACTTGCAATAAATTAAAGTAATCTCTAATAATTTCAAATCGTCGTTCGTTCACCAAATGAAAATTCGATAATTGTTGCTGCAGGCCAAATATATTTCTCATCATCTTTTCGAGACCTAGTGTTGTGAAATTGGGAGCCTTAAATATTTCACCTCCTAACATGGCATTCGATTCTTCATCGAGTTTCATTTCATTAAATTGTGCAATCGCAAATGGTAGACTTCAATGAATAAATCTAGAATCATACGTTCGATAGATTCAAAAGATATCTCAATTTAGATTTTGGCAAATAACAAGAAATATATCTTTCAATTCTAAATAAATCTTGATTGAATGCATTAATAAAATCTTCTGGTTCTTTTCTTTCATCTTCACATTCATAAGTTCCATATTTCAAAAGATTGTCCATTAAATTACAGTGAATAAAGTGATAACAATGTACACGAATATCTAATTTGAGAGCAAAAGACATTTCAAAGCAAGCTCTCGATATTCTTTTCATAATTCACCAAGAAGAGAGAATA
>NW_025407979.1:0-7127 GCF_008403515.1 Naegleria fowleri
TTGTGATGAGATGAGGATATTCAGGACTATGTGGTGCCAAACTTTGTTCAGTTGGAGCCTCTTGATCTGACAATCTTTCATCCACCAAAAAAGCATCTTCCTCTGGATCGTGTGATTCTTTTGATCTCATTTTCGTGTTGGAATTGGAGGGTTGCTTGCTGGATTTCTTTTTATGGCACTTGAAGACTCTTCATGAGAGAGAGAAAAGATTCACTCTTCTTTTCTTCTTTTTCTCTTGTTTTTCCTCAATCATCATCATTGCATCGTCTTCAACATCTTCTTCCTCATTCAATGGCTTTTCCGCTTCTTTTGGAAGAAGATTCTTTTTATCCTTCTTGGTTTTCTTTTTTCTTGTTCTTCTTCACCATCATCAGCACCTTCCTGATTGTCATCAGTCTTCTTTTTGTCTTTTTGTAGACTTTCGTTTCTTTTGGTTTGTTCTTTGTCAAAGTCTTGATCGTCTTGTTCTTCTTGATCACTGGATGGATGTCCTTTTTCTTCTTGTCAACAATTAATTGTGAATAATAGTGCTGACTTGATGCTGCATTTCCTGTAATATCTTTCTCTGAAACGACTTGAATCACGAGGGCTCCATCAATGCCATTCACTTTGAGTGCAGCTTTTGTTTTACAATTGCAGCTCTCTAAATCTTTCTTCACTTTGGGAATAATTTTGCCAAACTCTTATTGAGAGCTAACTTTCGATCAATGCAGATGGATTGCAGTTGTGAATTACCATTTCTCAAGTGTTTGAAAATAGTGAGTACAATTTCTTGATTTTCCTTAATGTGTTTTCCAAGAAATCGGATTAACTTGAGAAAGTTAGCCAAGAAGGTTTTGCTCCAATCAGAGTGGCTTGTAATATTTGAGCTGTACATGAAGTATTTCTGGTGAGACGTGTCAAATTCTTGTAGAGACACAGAATATGGCTGAGTTTGGTCAAACTTTGCTGTTCGATTTTGCGGTCAAATCACACTGCATTAACTTTTAGCCAGCACCAAATAGCATCTTTTAAAGCAAATTGGCATGGTTGATTTGGTAATTGTTGGAAATTCTTGATCTAATACATTGCTATTGTCTCCAAAATGTTCATCACTTAGCTTTTTCGAAAGAGCTTCCACCAAGAGGTGTCAAAACCACCTAGCAAGGTAATGTATCCTTCAATCAAATTTCCTAGAGCGTCAGATTTGACCTGCGAGAATGGAGTTTGGAGTATCTGTTCTGCAACTCCTTGCAATGCTTTTAGGAGGCTTTTGATATTAGAAACTAGTGCTATTGATTTTAGCAATTCATAGAGTTTGTAACAGGACTCAAACGATTTTAGAGAGTCAAGTATTTTTCTGATGGATTCGAAAAGTTTTGTGCATTTGTCTTCATCCTCCATCGAATGATCTTCATCAGGAAAGTCCACACTAAACATAATGTCAATTATTTTACAAAATTCCAACTTGTCGCTCGAAAAATATTCCAACGTTTTGGTAATAATGTCAACCAATAATTGAAATGATGGTACTATGAAATCACCGTTCTTTGTTGACTCTTCATCTTCGTCAACTGCTTGTGAACTACTGTCATTGCTAGCACTTTTGTCTGATATGGCTCTTATTTGTTTGTAAAGTTGAGGCAGTAATTCAAAAATTTCAGAAAAGAACTCTTTGGTAGATATTCTAGATAAATTATACATGTTTTCTTTTTCTTTGGAAGTAAAGAAAGAAACCTTATTTCTTGCAATCACACTCTTCAATTTTTGGTGCAAATCATCTAAAATGTAGAATAAATGTACGGGCTCAATTTTCTTTTCACAATTCTCGTTCTTTGGAATGATGTGAATGACTTTCAGGTCGAGCTCTCTGTAGTGAGGTTTGAGAGGTGATAAATGCTTGCGTTTGGTTGGTGTTGATGAATACTCGGTGTTCTTTGTACTCGAAGATTTTGACGTCATCTCTTCGTCGTCTTCCATTGCATCTTCTTCCTTGTCTTCTTCATCTTCTGGGACAGCAGAGGGTTGTTTCTTTTTTGGATTTGGATGATGTCTTTTTTTGAAGTGACGCTTGCTGGAACCTCTTGTTGTGTTAGCAAGTTGAAATGTGGCAAATGGAACGTTGGATGCTTTGAGAGACACAAATCTAAATGTTTTTCAAGAAAATTTAGAGTTTCAATGCGTTCCAAAAGAGCGCTATTACACCTCTCGTCGTCTGCAAACCCATTCAACAATTCTCTGAACCAATTGATTGCAAAAAATAAGGAAAGGCATACCAAATCCTTTTCATTCTTAGTATAGTCTCTAAAGTTGGTAATCATATCCTCATGATCAAATAACACAACTCCAGAAGAAACCAAATCATCAGACAACTCCTCTCCCAGCTTATTCATCAACACTCTCATGAGCCTAAATTGCGAAAATAAATTCCACACACTCTCGTGGGTGTCATCTCTCTTATTATCGAGTAATGGTAAAATATTGATGAGATGCGTTGGGTCTTCTTTGTTTTTTCCTTGCACAATAAATTGAGCTCTATACTCGAGGTTCCTTGTTTGACTTTTCTGTTTTTTTAAGGTCTGGTTTTTCAATGGTACATCTTTGGTAAAAATCATGGAGTAATCGATTCTTGATTTCAGCTGTCAATTTAGGATCTAAGGAATCTAAAATTACAAAGGTCATTTCATCGTAAAGAATGGTTTTGAAAATAGGTGTACGAAAACAGCACTTGAGAGCAAACTCCCACAAGTCTTTGGCTTCCTCAAATTCCTCATCGGATAAATCTTGTTGATCACTCACTTGTGACAGCGCTTGAAATTCGGAACTTCTCGAGCCAAGCATTGACAGCACCGAGCATGCTCCAATGATTCCCATCTTCTTATATACAGTGTTGGTATTACTGAGTTGTTTTCTGATAATTATCATTAATTCGTCCTTGGTGGATTTAGTCACACCTGATTGGGTACTATTTTTCAACGTTTTGGTATATGCAAGCATACTAAAAGAGTGTAGACTTTTCTCACTTGACCATCAGTGAGATTGGTCAGAGAGTCTAACAGAACCTGGAAAAAGCTAGAGTAATTTCTCAATAAGGATAACTTGGAGTTTGCAATCATTAAGAGAACATCAAGTGCCAAGTCCTTTTCGTTTTTCGAGCTACTTCCTACATGTGTAATGAGAGATTGAATGACCTTCTGTTTGTTGTAGTCTGCTTTGAAAGAGCAAAACATGCAAAAATACATTTCCATAGCAAATTGTGAAATGGAGGTGTCAGTTGTGTTTCTGAGTAAGCTACTAGCCAAATCATTGAGGGAGGAAAAATATTGTTCCAATGCTTCTCCATGATTCTCGATTGAAGATTTTAAGAGTTCATATGTAATTCGTTTTGTTTTGATCTTTTCTTTAGTACCTGCTCTGCATCTTTTCTATAGTTTGGCATTGAATAAATTGAAAAAGAATCCACAAATCCACAATGGTATGTTCTTCTTCGCAGGCTGATATGGCTTGAATAAAACTCTTCTCAATAATTTTTCGATGTCTAATACCAGTAGCCATGGCACTAATAATGAGCGATTCACAGCGCGATTCTGATGAACCTTTGCCCTTATTCTTTCGACTCGAGTGATCATGATTTTCGTCATTATCTTGAGTGTCGTCTTGCATTGTGAATGATGAAACATCAAGATCCTTCCTTATTCCATCAACCACATTTGATATATTTTCCTCATTTGCAGATTGAAGTAAAAATTTGATAATTACAGGTAAGTCGTCGGTCGAGGCTGAATTTAAATTTCCCAAAACTCGTTCTGTTGTTTTGTCCATAACCTCTTTCTGTAAATTCAGATTTGATAAGGCATCGATCACACAACTTGTCATTTCTGTTTTGTCTTGCATGACTTGATCGAGCTTGTCGACGATATGATCATGTTCCGAGTCATCAATAATTTCAGGAATTGCAGTAATCATTTCTTTTGCAAAATCAGTAGAGGCAACCTCTAAAATGGTTCCAATGTGCTCTGTCAATGACTTGGAATCTGAAATCATGTCCAACCAACGCATTTGTGAAAGAATGAGCTTGGGTAAATTTCGATCCCATTGTTCGAAGGAGTCTTCCTCGTAATTGGGACATCTGGACATGAGCTCTTTGAATAAGACATCAAAAATACTACTCTGAATGGTTGAAATATTGAGAAGCATTTTGAAAAAGGATTCATTGGAAGAGAAGCTGACATTTCCTTCTCCACTGATTATTTATAATATCGATATGTATCATTGCAGAATTGTTTGAAGTGAGTATCATTATCATCGTTGCACAAGACACAATCAAATATATCAAAAATCAATTAGCTGAAACTTACCTTTCGAAAGGAATCAAACACAAGGAAAAGAAATACTCATCGGCAATCATGGACTCGAGTGCAAAGCAAAAGTTTTCAATTTCTCGTTTACTGGTCCGAGCAACTTCCTTCTCAATGTGCCTTCTCAATTCCATCGCATCCTTCACTCGTAACGCTTTAATGGATTCAAATGGTGATGATAGATTCATGGTGCTACTACTTGACGATGATCCCGATCGGTTCTTCTTTGAATAACTATTGCAGCTACTAGTATTATTTGTTTTGATGATGACGCGGTTGAATTGAACCTTTTCATAGGGTGGTAATCCAATCAATCCTCCATCCCGAAGCAAATTATAAAACTTTTTCAAGTGTTGGGAAACATTTGGTTGTGATGATGACGACGAAGATGAGGGCATTTTTTTTGTTCGATTCGAAACTTGAACAACAATTTGGGAAAGCTTTTTCTTCACTCCAAAACATTTAATTCCTCCAAAGAACAGGAAATTCAACCTCACTGAATGCAAAATTGATTGAGCAAAACTTGAGAGCAAAACCTAATGGATAGTTTTAATAATGAATATGATGAATTTTAAAGTTTGGATGTTTTGGAAGCAAAGCTTGACAAGTCCTTGTTTTCCGCTTCAGTGAGTGCTTGATCCACACAATCAATCAAGAATTGTGCATCTTCTTTGGTCAAACATACTGGACCTTTGATCCTCAACACATTCTTGTGAGGTCCTCCACTTCCAATCAACACTCCCAATTCCTTTGTTCTTTCCCAAACGTATTTTGTTTCTTGAACAGCTGGTGTTAAGTCGCCAATGTGTGCATTCTTTACGAGTTCAACTCCCAAAAGAGACCTCTGCCTCTGACATCTCCAATCAATTTGTGTTTTTCATGAGTTTTGTAAGTCCATCCTTTAGGAATGTTCCAACTTCTAAACTATTCTGTTGTAAATTTTCATTTTCAATGACTTCCATGACTGCCAATCCAACAGCACAACTCACTGGATTTCCACCAAATGTATTGAAATATTGTGACTTGTCGAAGGCTTCAGCAATTTTACGAGTGGTGACTACACATCCCAATGGATGACCATTTCCAAAAGGTTTGCCCATTGTGACAATATCTGGAATGACTCCATCGGCCTCAAAGGCCCAGTAATGGCTTCCAACACGTCCAAAACCAGTTTGGACCTCATCAGCAATACATAAACCTCCTCTTCCTTTAACTTTTGCATAAACTTGTTGAAGATAGCCAGATGGGAATGGAAGTTGGCCTCCTACTCCCTGAATACTTTCATGAATGAATGCTGCAATATCATGCTTTTGCTCCTCACCACTGGATGATTTATGACAGGAGGATGAGCAAACCTTTTTAGTTCTCTTCTCAAATACACGATCGAAATCTTTCACATATTCCTCAACTGCTCGCTCTGGCTTATAAGGACCTCGCAACATGTCAGGCATTCTCACATACTCTACATCACGAGCATAGTAATCCCAGTCAGGACACTTATCACCAGTTCCAGTAGAAATTGATGAAGAAATGCCTGATGTCATTCAAAAAGATGGTTCATAAAAATATGGAGTGTTTGTAACACCCACATGTAGGGTGCAATGGAAAGAAGCATTATTGCATGGTTGTTGTGAAAATAATCCAATAATGTAAACCAATAATTCACATATTAAGGTAGTGAATTGACCAAAAGGAAGAATTGTGTCATCATAATTCAATAATGAGGAAATTAAGGTGATGAATGATAATTGGTTTAACTTTGAAACCTGTTGAGGTTCCAGTAGTTCCATGATATGAATTTTCCAATGCAATAATTGTATTTCTTTCAGTATAAACACGAGCTAATCGTACAGCTAAATCATTCGCTTCACTTCCTGAATTCACAAAGAAACACACTGATAAATCGGATTTTTGTGGCATTTTGGATGTTAATTTCTCCGCTAATCTCACAATCTTGTCATGAAGATAACGAGTGTTTGAATTGATGAATTGCAATTGGTCAACAGTTGCTTGAATGACATGTGGATGGCAGTAACCGACTTCAGCCGTTCAAGAGTGAGAGAGATCATGAATGATACAAAAATGCAATCATTTTCATGATGATGATGAACGAAATGATAAATTCAGAATTATGTCCATTTAAAGGCCGGAATATTTTGCGACCATTAATAAGTGTGTAATTAGATGACAGGGTAGGACCGTTCGGACATCATGATGTGGTTGGTGGTCATGGGTTGCATGAGAGTTGGTGCACCGTCATGATGACGACGAGAAGGATGGTATTGGCAAATACATGAAGAAGGTTTACATCATGCATATTATTATTTCAACAGCAATCATTTCAAATGGTGATGAAAATGCATTTTGTGTAAATTCACAATTATTTCATCGCCATATTTCAAATTTTTAGAAAAACAAGAACATAAAACCATCCTGACTGACTTACCATGAGCAACATTGGCATAAGCATCCAAATATTTCTTTCCAGTTTCATCAAAAGCATATTGTTTATCACCTCGGACCAGCATGAGTGGACTCTCATAAAAGGTATACTGAGCCTTGGCCAAGTACTTTTGGCGATCTTGAATAATCTTCTCCTTCGAAAGAAGATGTGTGGCTGCCTTTGATCCAGCCGTGGATGTAGTGGTGGCCACACAGGATTTGAATTGATGGGCCGATGACATTTCGCGAATGCTGCAGAGAGAGAACGAGAAGGAACAATTAAAACTGTTGTAAAGGTCTGGAATATACAACTACTGTGATTTTGAAGGTTCAAAAGAGCTGGTCGTT
>NW_025407979.1:7137-10928 GCF_008403515.1 Naegleria fowleri
TTTTCGGTTTTCTTTTTAATTCAAAACACGATGAATTGGATGTCGACCCTTTTTTTGGACTTCTTCACAACGAGCTCGTTGTGATCATCGCTTGATTTTCTTGACACTTTCACATGTAGTGGCAGGATGAACAGGGGAACCTTTTCGTTTCTTCCTTTGAGAAATTAAATCTTGAACAATTTGCTTCTCAATTAGTCGCGCTCGTTCTAATTGTTCTTCCATATTTCTAGTGCAAGTTTTGGATCGAGGTTGTGTTTCTGCAATGCCAAGTTTTTCACACTTTTCGAAAATGTCATTCATTCTATTCTTTATATCGATACACTTCATGATCATTTGCTGACGAATAGAAATGTCAGAGGATTCTATTAATTCAACACTTGTCATTATTCGCATCCATTCTTTGATTTGAGGAAGATAGATTTTTAAGGGCATGTAAATTTTCCTTACAAATTTCGAATAATGCCTCATTATCGACTGTCTCATTATCTTTGAAAATATCCTTCAAATCAATCATAATTTCATAATCGTTCGAAAAAATTCCAACATCTCGCATCATTTCTTCTGCGCTTGAAAAGATCATATCCATTTCATCACTCTGATTGTCATTCTTTTCAATCATTACTTCTTCCCATTCATTTTCCTCATTATTCTCTGGATTGTGGTCCTCTTCTTCTTCTTCATATTGGTCATATTCTTCTAAAAGGAAGACTTGACGGCCTTATTTTCATCATCATTGTTGTTATCAAGGTCATTACCATCACTGACGCTCTCCATTGTTGTGGTGTGAGAGCTAGTATTCTCCATTTCAAATATGGTTGCTACTGCACTTGAGGATGACGAATGGTCAGCATCAAGAGTCACCGTTGAATCGTCATTGACATGTTGCAACACGATAGTATCCTGTCTATTATTTTTAACTTCTTCCTCAGCCTTCTCTTCCTGTAGCAGAGCATCTTTCATCATGTTCTCAAAGGTTGGAACAATTTGATTCAAGCAAGCATCGAGTTGCCTCAAGCAAACCTCAATATGAATATATTGTTCATCAAATTCTTCATCTCGAATCTTTTTAAACTTTTGCATCAGTATGATTTGAGTGTGACGTTTTCTTTCGGCCTCAATTCGAGCCGTATCCAAACGATGTTCTCTCAATTTTGGAAATTGAAATTTTAAAACCTTTTCCACATAGTCATGACCTTTCTTAAACGAAGGATACACATCACCATAAACTTCACTCCACTGCTCAATATGTTCGAGAGCTTTTTCCTCAACAGCATGGCTGATTTCTCTGGAGGAGGCAATACATTGGGCATACAGGCTTCATCGTGGCTATATTTTGAATTTTTACGTTTCAGATAAATTGAATTTTTCCATTGCTTGCATTTGATGTTGCTTTATCTTTTTTCGAGGAGGGGCTTCCTTGCACTGTAAGAACAATAAATTCTTGAAAATCTTTTGCCAATAGAGATCTATATTTGAGTGCACGCAGTTGCACACAATTATGTGCATGACATTCATCACAAAATGCATGAATATGTTTCAAATATTCAATGGTCATTGATAATGAAATAAAAATGTACGATAATAATAATCCATTTGAATTGGAATTGATATTGGATTCAAGAAAATGGAAAAGCTTTTCATCATACCAATACACCTACCTAAAGGTTTTACTCCTCATACATTCATGAATAAATATAAGTGCTAAATATCGTCTCGTGGAGTTCTTCATTGGTAAAATACTTTTCATCAATTGATGATAGGCTGATTCGACATAGACATCTCCTTGTTTGACAATTGATTTAAACGTTTGCAGTACGGAATCTTGCACATAAAATTCACTGTTTTTACAACATGCGGTATGTAATAAATCATTGAGTTGATATTTTGTTTTTCATTAATGACCACGGTGGTAGTATTGTTGTTGCTTGATGATCCCGATGATGAGGTTGCTATCTGCGACGATGATGATGAGGAAGTTTGTTTACGTTTTCTCATTTTTTTGTTTAAAAAAAACAATTCTTGCGTTCATTTGAATTTTATTCGGGTGCTCGAGAGAAAGGAATGGTCATCTCTTTTAAAGTCCACGAGTATGGGTTCAGTTGGACGCAATGTCACTTTCATGTCCACATCTAATTTATAATTTGGATCTGACAATTGGAATGAGTAGTTTCTTGCAAGATAGGCCAACGTAATTACCCCTTCAACTTCTGCAAAGCTTTTTCCAATACCTAAAAGGTTGAGACAAATCAATGGTAGATAGTAAAATTTCCATCCTCTATAATGAACTACTTACATATTCTTCCTCCAATTCCAAAAGGTGTATAAATAAATGGATTCGACTGGGGATTATAAATTTCTCCAAGTGTTGGATCATCCTTACTCTTTGAATCCATTTTCAGGAATCGAGTGGGCTTGAAAGATTCTGGATCCTCCCAATGTTCTTCACTCATCATGGAAAGAACCCATGAATATACTAAAAGAGTTCCTTTTGGAATTGTTTTTTTGTGCCATTCAATATTCTTCACCAATTCCCTTACAATTCCAATGGCCACAGGATACAATCGAAGAGTTTCCCTAAAAACTGCTTTGATGTTATCCAATCTTCCAGAATGAAAGTCTTCATAATCGAAAGTTTCCTTTTGATAGGTTTCACAAAATTGATCCACAAAATGATGAAGTTCTTTTTGAATGTGTGGATTTTACAAAGTAAATAGAAAGCAAATCCAAGAGTACGTGCAGTCGTCTTTAAAAACGTGAAATATATGGTTCACCGAATAATTAAGTGATATTTCCCAAAATTATTATTGTTTCATAATAAAATTGAATTCCAGAGGTTGCAGTTTGTTTTTCAACATTTTCAGAGTTGTCCTATCATAATCAAAAACACCTAACACCTACCTCATGTCCTGCCACAAGCAAGACAAACGCATTAGAAACCAACTCATCATCCGTGAGACTTCCTCCGCTACTCTCTTGCTTACTTTTCGGTCACGCAATAACAATGACAAGACGTCACTCTTGTCCTCCTTTTCAGCACGATTTTCCAACGAACTCTCTTCGAGCTCTCTCTTTCGAATAATATCCATAATCACATGTTGGAAAGATTCTACCGAATCATGTAGCTTGGCATAGAGTCCCACTTTGAAGTGCTTTCTCAAAAATCGAGTGGGCAGTATTCTCAAAGCATCCACATATTGCATGAAAAAGTTGGTCTTTTGTTCGAGCGTATCTTCTCTTGAATGGAAACTATCAAATCGATACGAAAAGCCAGCTTTTCCAATCACATCCATGGTGAGTTTTGCAAACTCGGACATGACATCTCTCCTCTTCAAGTTTTCATTCAAGTAGGGAAACATGTCGTTCCGTAAGGTCTCTTCAGTCACACATGAGACCATACGCAATGATTCAGGAGCAAAGCTTGGCTCGATCAAGTGGCGTTGATGCGACCACACCATCGGATCATCCTCTGCAAATATATTGCTCCCATTGAAGAGTTCTACAAAGGTACGTTTTGTTTGAGTAGTCTTTTTGTACAGTTTGGCTCCTTTCGTGGCAATTTCTTTTCCCATCTCGGGATTAGTATGAACAACAAAGGCCAAATTGATCAATCCAATAATCACCTTATAGTGATCGCTTTGAAACTGCTGTGCAGAAGCCTTCATGGTGTCCATGAGGAAAAATCCAGCAGGATTGATGATGGTTCCTTTCGGTAACCACCACTGCGGAAGAAAGGCTGCAATCACTGGAGGAAGGAATTGAGTGTAGCCTGGTAAATGTTGATACTTTTTGCA
>NW_025407979.1:10938-19987 GCF_008403515.1 Naegleria fowleri
CTTTTTGTACAGTTTGGCTCCTTTCGTGGCAATTTCTTTTCCCATCTCGGGATTAGTATGAACAACAAAGGCCAAATTGATCAATCCAATAATCACCTTATAGTGATCGCTTTGAAACTGCTGTGCAGAAGCCTTCATGGTGTCCATGAGGAAAAATCCAGCAGGATTGATGATGGTTCCTTTCGGTAACCACCACTGCGGAAGAAAGGCTGCAATCACTGGAGGAAGGAATTGAGTGTAGCCTGGTAAATGTTGATACTTTTGCAGAGTTTCCGATAGGAAAGAAACCTCTCAAACAGTAGAAGGCCCACAACAAGGAAAAACAGAAGCAATAACGATGATGGAATAACGACCCACAAGAGAAGGTCCGAATTGAAGTTCAGCAAGAATGACATTGTTTTTTGTGATGTGCAGTTGGTTTTGACGAAATTGGTTCAGAGTTTGTGGAGTTGAACCCGATCAATTTCCAAAAGCAAGATCAACTTCTTGGGTGCGTTATTTTGTAATTATATTCTTCATAATTTGAAAATAATTCGAGCAAAAGGTTTACACTATGGAAGTTAGGAATAAGGTGTTCTAACACGCTTGATCTTTGATTTGATTTTGTGCAGAGTCATTTCAATATTTCGGTAGGTCAATCTTTGAATGTTGTTATGGTTGACTTGTGAAAAACAGGAATGATTTGTATTTTTGTTGTTTATTGAGAACACAGTCATTGATCGCTTCTTCTCTTACAACTACCACCTTAATAAGTATCGACCTGATGAATGATATCCAAAGGATGATGCTCTCGACTCGTGCTTGGAATTTCTTCATCGGCATTCAACCCAACTCCAGTGTCACCGACACTCATTCCCTCCGTAATATGTTTCTTATCAAAGTCTTCCTCATACAAGTGATATTCCAAAGGCATCTCAATATGTCTCTCTGTGAAGAGCAGTTTCGTATCGTCGCTCAAACTAAAGATTGGAGCAGTTCCCAATAGGTTCATCTTGGTCATGGGTTGAGCTGGAGTCGTGCTCTGACTGGCAGATGCTTGTGCCTCAAATGAAACTTCCTTCTTCTTCTTCATAATACTCTCAGAAACAAACGACACTTTGTACTTGCTCAATAAGTGAATCAGGAAGAGTTTTTGTTCTTGGAGAGAGAATTTCTGTCCCAAACACACTCTCGCTCCAGCACCAAATGGAAGAAAGGAACAAATCATGGAATGAGGAGATGAAGTTTTCAACAATTGTTCACTGGTGGAAGCTTCTGAAGAGGCAGATTCTCTCTTCATCTTGATCTTCTCATCATCTTCTTTTTGGGAAGGAACACTTGTGGTGACAGCTTCCTTTGAAGATTTTGGAAGATGAGGAATATCTTCTCCCATATTGAATATTTCAGAAGTTTGAGGTAATTCAACATTCACTGGAGATGTGGAAGGTGAAGTGCCAGCACCTTTCACAGTCGAGAATACGTGACTCGAGACGTGTTGCTGTTGTTTCATTCGAATCCATCGCTCTGGATCAAACTTTTCACAATCCTCTCCCCAGATTTGTGGATTGCAATGAATGGCTTTGATCAAGAGTGAAACTGAGTAGTCTTTTGGGATCTTCAAACCTTCCACCACTTGATTCTCACAACTCAAACGATTCAACATTCCTAAAGGAGAAACCACTCTCAAACTTTCATTCACCACGGCATCCAAGTAAGACAATTCCTCATTCATGCGATGAATATCATCCACAGATCGTATCAAGACATGACATGACTCATGAGCGAGATGAGAATTCTTTGAGAATTTCTCTCCCAGAAAACTCTTTTTCAATTCATCGACCAATCGTTCCTGTACATGAGGATATTGAGCCAAATGGAACAAGAGAAAACTCAAAGCCTCTGCAGTGGTGGCATGTCCTGCAATGTACAAGAGCAAGACATCATCTCTCAAGTTTCGAAATGAAATTTGATTCATGACTTGTTGCTTGGAAGGAGTTTCAGAGGAGGTCCTCTCAAATTCATAGTATTTGAGGAGAAGTGTTTCAATGGCACTCTTCTCTCGATGAGGAGTTCCCATAATTTCCTCAGATGTGAGAGTGATGGTCGTAGAGGTGGTTGTAGCAGCAACATTGCTGGTTCCAAGTTGCTGATCTGTCTTGGACGATGGAATAAACTTTTCTCTCTTCTCCTCAATGAGGGAATAGATGAAGGAATTTAAGGTATTCATCGCTTCTGCCAATTTGGCATTATCTTCAATGGGAAGCATGGAGTAGAGTGTACCGAAAATTCCTATATTTCTCTCCCAGGTATTCACATGTTTGAACAGATAACGAAAGGCCTTCAAGACTTTTTCATACTTTTCCACTCGATTCATGTCGACTGGTTCCAAGTATTTGAATTCACAATCGAGAGCACTCAGTCCAATCACATCCAGAGCGAGACGTGTGAGCATGTCCTTAATCTTAATCTTGTAACTTTTTTCAGCTTGAGGTTCATAAGAGAGTTGAGTCCCATACATTTCAATATTGGAGACACATTTCACAATACATTCACACATATCGGCCCAATACTTTTCTACATGTTGGAAGGAAGGATTCAATACGGAACGATTTGCATGCCATTCCTCACCATTCATGAACACGAGTGCATTTCCAATGAAAGATTTCTGCATGGGATTCAAGAGTTGAGTATTCTTCTCAAAACTTTTCCATTTCTCAATGAGAATGGTTTTTGCTGCATGATTATCCGAGAAGACGACAGTGGGAATGAAACCTTTCATGTAAAAGATGAAAGGTTCAAAATGGAAGGTTTTGGCAATTTGAAACAATTTCTCTGGTAAGGGTTGATCATGATTGAAGAGGAGTAATTTGAGAGATTGCCAAATGGTGAGCGAGTGTCGAATGGCTTTTCTTGTTTTGGTATCTCGAACAGTGGCGACACAAACACCTTCATAGAATTTGATCAGAAAGAGGCAAAGAATGGGTAAGAAACAGATATAGGCAATGATGGAGAGAAGAGACCACATGTTGATGACAAGTAATTTGTAATGTGAAAAGAATGAATTCTTGATCAAGTGATCACTAACAATGAATTTCAAATCCAAATGGTAAATAATGAATGAATGGTAATGATAAACTCTGTGTTTGTAGTAGTGAATGGTGTTTTTTCTGAGTGAAAGTGTTTGTGTAGGTGCTTGTTCATGGATTTATATGAGGAGAGATCGAAAAATGGAAACATGGAGAGATTGGAGTCTTTTTTGAAAAATTGACTCTTTTAGAAAATAACTTTTTCAGACAGTTTGTTTTTTAAAGAAGAGGAATTTGAATGTGAATATTCGTAAAGCAAATTCATCTTGATATTATCAAAGATTACAGCTTTCAATGGATCTCAAGAATTGAAAAAGGAAAACATTTATTTGAAAAATCTTTTTAAAAAAAATTGAATTTATTCGGAAGACCATGAAGCAAACCCAAGCTCCAACACACAGTGGAGAAATTTATAAAGGATCAGTACCAACATTGGCCGATTCTTCCGATCGGTTTCTTGACCTCGACACAAAACAATCGGTTGTGAATTTGTGTAACATGTGGAGCTCGCATATTCATCATGTAATGAATGAACCAAGTGTAGGAATGTATCGGATTGTGGAACACGTGAGATCAAAAGTGCCCTTTATTGTGGAACAAAAGGTAGGATCTCAATCCTATGATTTGAAATATGTACATTTACTCTCTTTTATTTTGATGACATGTTCATCTCCGATTGATGAAAATATATCTTTTCAATTGAATGTTTTTGCGACATTCATATCATCATGAAAATCCAAAATTCAAATGTAAATTTTGTGATCTATAATTTTCAAAAATATAATTGCCACCTTGATGATGATCATTGCATGAAATCATGATATTCATCACAACAGAATTTATTGAAAACTAAAAAAGTGAACGAAAAAATCTATGATGCCGATTATGCCTTGCTAGCTTGTAAATCTATCAATTCCAACACACCTTGGATTTTCTCGGAGAGTATTCGATTATTGAAAAACAATTTTGTGAGTGTTCCACTGGCACCACCATCAACCACAACAACAAACAAAAGCAAAGTCTTCTCCTTTCATAAATCGAATGCAACTTCAGCACAACAGCAAATAGAAACAACAACGACATTGCCAAATGATGTTTCTGTCAGTGAATCTCTGCCTTCTCAGAATCCAACAACAAACACTGTACAGTCTTCAACAACCTCCGACGATCAGCAACAACAAGAAAATCCTTCGGAGGAAAACCAACCCAGCGTTGACACAAAGAGTTCTGTTGAAATTTTGACATCTCCATCCTATGAACAATCATCTGCAATTGATAATAGTGACACACATGCAAGTCTGAACCCCACAATCAAGGAAACAACAGAACCATTGTCACCACCCAAGAAAGAGGAATCGACTCAAGACACCATGACACAGACAACACAAGAGCAAGCCCATTCAGACACCACAACAACAAGTACACTCACCAATAGTAATGAGGAAAACATCATGACCACCACCACAACTCTTACTGAAGCTTCACATCCTGTCGTCTCGCCACACGGAGAAACTCAAGATGAAAGCAGTGTCACGGAAGTCACCGGCATTCCTTCTTCTATGACCACTGGAGGTGGCGATGACGAATGGTCCTCTCTTGCCATTCAACCTCTGCCTTCGTCTTCAACCAAGAAAAAGAAAGCCACAAAGAAAAAGAAGAAACAACAAGCTTCTGAAGAGGAACCTGCTGCTACAGAAGAGGAGGAAGCTCTGACACCAAAAACCTTTTAACTACAAAGTCCGTCACGCAATCCGTCCAACACATCCGTATTGCAGATCTGGTTTCCATTTAAACAAATGTTTTCACACAGTCACATAAAAAAAAATATTGAACATAACATCCACTCATCATATTGTTTTTGAAAATCGGAGAGCAAGATTTCATCCTTGCATATTTATCTCGAAAATATATTTTCCTTGGTTTAATTCTCATCAGTCAGAATAATTACAATACTTTCAACACACACATTGCCAAATGCAATCATCAACGAATACAGCGGCCATGATTGAGCCTGGAAGCATCATTCTCAGCGAAATTGCTTCTCTCATTGATTCGTTTTGCAATCCCGATATTCCATCATCGAAAAAGAAGGAGCAAAAGGCTTCTCATTGATCATGTACAAGGCGGAAGACTCTCCATCAATGATGGAATTAAATTATTAGGCGAATATTTAAATCATGCAACCGATGAAAAGATTAGAGGCTCAGCCTATGCAGTCTTACATTTAATTTTGGAAAACGTTCCCGATCAAAGCATGGACGATGATCAGCAAACAAAATTAGTAACAACACTTTTGAGGTTTATAACCGATCGATTGTATGACTTTGATTGTTTGGCAACACTGGTACCTTGCTTATTTGTGTGTTTCAATCGATGGTTTAGCCTCATATCGACCGAGCAATGCACACACATTGTTCTTCAATTTTTCGAGAATGTTAATGTTCAATCCATGGCAAGTACATCAGGTGTACAGAGCGCAACAAAAACACGAGGCATGTGTTTTGAATGGTTCAATCTGCTGATTGACAAATTTCCATCCATTGTCAAGTCTGTGAATTTTTTGAATGGTTTTATTCAATCGATTGAAGGAGAACGAGATCCTGCAAATCTCATGACTTGTTTTGATATGGTTCCTCGAATTATTGAACTATTCGACATTCATTCTGAGAACACTGAAAAAATTTTGACAGGCATTTCTGATGATTTATTTGATGTCACCAGTTGTTATTTCCCAATTACATACACTCCTCCTCCAAATGATACAAGAGGTATCACTAAAAACGATATTTCAAACAAGCTTTTGAAATGCTTTGCATGCAACAAGTACTTTGCTCCAAGCCTATTTCCATTTCTTTTAGAGAAGCTTTCAAGTGATCTAATTGAAACCAAACTTGAAGCATTAGAATACATGTGCTATTGTATTGAAAGATATGGATCTTCAGTGGTAGAGGAGTATTTGACTGAAATTTGGGCATATATTAAGGCGGAGGCTGTGAAAACCAGTTCCATGGAAGTCATGAGAAAGTGCTATGAATTCATAACGAGAACAACACGAGTGGTTGTCATTCCAAACGATCCTAGTATTAGACAATTTGATGTACCAAATATTGAAGCTATTGCGAGAACTGCCCTCGCTGAGTTACGTTCCAAAGAGTGCAAATTGGCTGCACAATATGCTCGAATGCTCTATGCCTGTGGAGTTGCTTCCAGAGAAATTTCTGTAATTGTTTTCAATAGAGTTTTTCCAGAGCTTATTACCGTTCTTAGCGAATCAGAGAATTACGATAAAATCTATGGAACATTTATCATGATGACGCAAGTATTGCAAGCGTTGGCAGAGGCATTCACTGCGTCACACTTGAATAGCATTCCACAAAATATTATTCAACAGATCGGACAAGCACAGACATTATTTATTTCCATGTACGAAGAGCAATTCAACAAAGATGACAAGGAAATGATTCTTGTCATTATCGAATTAATCTCAAGATTTGCCGTTTTCAGAATTGAGTCCACACTTTTGAAAGACGTCTATGTGAACAGAATTTTATTGAAATCATATGGAGAGGACAACAAATCGTTTACACTCTTACATGCTACATCTTTAGATGAATACAAGGATCGTTCCATTAAGGATATTTCTTGGATCTACAAATATGCACCAGACATTATTCAAAAGATGTAATCATTCCACTCATTCAAGTGCTGTACGAGTGTCAAAACCGCTCAGAAATTATCCACCGAATTTTATCTGTCATTTCACAAATAGGCACTGTTTGTTCAACTCTAACACCATTTATTACTGAACAATTATTTGAGAGAATTTCCTTCAATTTAACACAGTCGAATGAGAATAGGGAAATCGAGAAAACGAAAATATTTGAGACCATCAGTGGATTAGACCTTACCACTATTGAAGACTCTCAGAAAATGAAGTATATTAGAAAAATGATTGAGCTTGCCGAAATGGAGGAGGACGTTGTTGGCAACAACAAATACAACAACCATAACAATAATGAAATGATGACCGACGAAGATCCAGTGGAAGCAGAAATAGAGGATTCATTTGGATCATCACAGTGTGGAACTGGATGTGGGCACAATCATTCACACGACCATCGAGGAGAAATGTCACATATATGCCTCCTACTAAATCGCTCACTGCCATTCGAGAAACAACAACAAGTATTAGATGAGTTACTACAGCGAAATATTGGTGTTCGACTTTCTGGTCCTTCCATTAAGAAGTTTGCATCTGTTTTTTCAGCTCTAATTGTTTCATGCAATCCGCAAGTGAACATGACAAGTATTGTAGAAATGTCTGGAAATTTATTGAGTTTGTCCTTGCAAAATTTACATCCAATTAGTGTCACCAGTTCCCTCTCCCAAGCTATTGCCTCTCTTCTTAACAAAATTCCTATCGAATCGGACGAGTTTAAATATCTGACTTCCCTTTGTAACACTCTCGTTTTGGAACCTCTTTCTCAAGTGTTGAATGGAGTTGCTACTGACACAGATCATATTTTATCATTGGACCGATATTTAGAAGTCTTGTCTTGGATTTTGAAAGGACTTGTCATGAGAGGCGCCTACTTGTATGCAGATGCATATTCCAATATTTTGTGTTCGTGCCTCGTCTTTGACTTTCCTCAACAACATCATTCATCAAAACTCAACAAGAAAGCTGCTGATTGTTTTTGACAGCCATTGGAGAAGATGAAAATTCACTCCATAAGGATAATCACGCTCTTGTGCAAGTTCTATACAAGCAACGATTCTTTGCAATGAATGTCAGAAAATTAATGGACTCCATAACTACTACTAGTCATCAACCACATATTGTTGGATCCATTTTGTTGGCCCTTTCAAATTTGATTCACAATGTTCCAACTAGTGTGATTTTGAGTGAAGTGAAAAATATTTTCCCAATAGTTCTGAAATTCTTAGAAATGCGTCCTTCCTTGGCACAAGATGAAGCTCAAACCGAGGAATTAATTTACGCTGCCATTAAGACAACATTAACCTTGTTGACAGATGCAAAACAGGAAATGGCTGTACATTTGAGTGCCATTGTGCCAATACTTTTGGAAACTGCGAAGTATCAACGGTCACAAAATATTCGAGTGCTGTCGTTGGAGGCGCTTCATGAAATTACTATTGGGTTTCCTTATCATGAAATATTTCCACTTAAGAAGGAGATTATTAGAGGTTTAGAGTCTTGTTTGGATGACAAGAAGAGACGAGTGAGAAGAGCTGCAGTGAAATGTAGGAATGCTTATTTTGTCATGTCAAAGAATTGAAGATTCTAATTGTAACTACCAATGAAAATTGTCTTTCATTAAAAATTGGTTCCTTTACTTTCCTATGGTGGTCAAAATATTCAGCTCGGGTCCATTAAAATCGAGAACTTCCACTAGCACGTGCCTTAAATAACGCACATCAGCATTCCATTGGAGAATTTGATACTTGCTTCCACTTTTAGGTGCCTCCACACTTGAAGACAAAAGATTCAATGTTTCCTTACAAATACGGTCAATCCAAAAGGCAACAAAATCGTCGTTGGCCAAAATTTCAAGTTGCTCAGGTAGCTTGATGAGATATTCTCCTACTTGTGACACGAATTTAGAGGGTGGAATGGAGTGTTGCAACTCTGGTAAATGAATGTCATCCACATATTCTACAGTGTTACCGGGATCTATGAGCGAGAGATAGTACGATTTACCTGTCAAGTTCTTCGTGGATCCAGTAATGAGAGAGGAAACAAATGCCATGAGTGTGCTTTTTGCCAAATTGTGAGACGGCTGCAACAAATTAATATCCACCGATTTGAATGCCATCGTAAACAATGGAAATTGCACTTCCTGTAGACTGTTATAAAAGTTGTTCAACTGTATGAAGATTTGTTCGTTTTGAATTTTCACATAATATTCATCCACATTCTTGGAAAGAACAACTTCTTTTAGAGCTTCAAGAAGTTTGGACTT
>NW_025407979.1:19997-28154 GCF_008403515.1 Naegleria fowleri
ACTTCTTTTAGAGCTTCAAGAAGTTTGGACTTGATTTTTTGTTCCAAATCTTCGAGTTTTTTCTTGACTCCATTTTCCTTATCATGAAGCAATTCATAGAGTTTGAGAGCATTTTGCACATTCTCTCTGTCTTTGGTAGTGAATGAAATATCTGTCTGTATAGTTGTAGGTTTCTTTGCTTTGACAGCCTTGTTCATTTCAGTATTGATTGTTTTGCTTATTAAAACTCCAAAATCTTCAAATACTTGATTAATGACACGAATGAACATTTGCGACTCTATGCCATAGGTAAACGTAATACATCGATCCAAAGCATTTTCACACTCCACAAATAAAGCATTGAGAGCCTCATCGACACATTCTACAAAATTGTCACTCATTGATAAGTGTGGTCTAACTTGTTTCATGAGATATTCCTTTTCGAGATTTCTCAAATAGGAAGACTGAGTTACGGCGAAGGGTTCAAATAGCAACTTTTGAATGGATGGGTATTTTGAAAGATCTTCTAGCTGCTTGGCAAAGAGCTTGGTCGATTTGTACTGGATCATTACCAATTGTTGTAAATCTTCTGTTTTCACAAGAGAGCAATTCTTGTGATTGAAACAATATTCGACAAGCTTAATTTTTGCCTGATTTCTAAGCTCGTCCTGAGAAGTAAATCCCTGAAATAATTTTCGATAAACATTGTCCTCTTGCTTGAGCATGTATAGTATTTGATTGAAAAATTGTTGTTGTTTGGTTTGCTGCTGAATGATTTCCTTATAGTTTTTGTCATAATACAATTCAAAAATTGTAAAAATTCCATTAATGTTATCAATTCGAAGTGTCAAATAAATTAGCTCTCTGCAAACTTCAATATTTCTCTTTTCAGAGGTTTCCATCATTTCAGCCACAAATTTTCCTCCAATGAGAGATTTGATGAGTTTTTCCTTATATTGTAACAACTTGGGTTTTGATTTTGTTTTCACTTTTTCGCTGTATGGTTCCAATGTTCGTACTCCTTCTTCGACACAACAAATTTGATTCGTCATTTCTCTCAAGGTTTCCATTGAAATATCTTGCATGTTTGATGACTCTCCCGAAAAGACATTCAAGTTCGGACTTTGAGCTGTTACTATTGGAGATTTAGCTCCAGAGCCAGATGACGAAGATACATTGTTTGGAGAGAGGAAATAGTTGATCCAGAATGAGTGGGATGAAGTGAAACGTTGGAAGCACGATCTCGGAATAATAAATCCAATTGCTGCATGGATTTTGTCAGCGATTTAGATTGTTCCAAAGTTAACAAGATAGAAGAGAGAGCCATCTTGAGTTGTACCAATT
The DNA here is from genome assembly GCF_008403515.1 of Naegleria fowleri. Taxonomy (NCBI): domain Eukaryota; phylum Heterolobosea; class Eutetramitea; order Acrasida; family Naegleriidae; genus Naegleria; species Naegleria fowleri. The sequence goes on from NW_025407979.1 coordinate 21,321, forward strand.
GTTTCAATGTTTCAAAATGTTTGTTTCCTTCATAACATTCCGAATCAATGTTTTCAATCTTCTTATAAAGACTCGTTACAGCAACAAATAAATTAATGGTTTGATCCTGCATCTTTTCAATTTCAAACAAGGCATTAGGAATTTTCTGAATAGATGTCTTTACTTCTTGTTCCATATATGATCCCAAATCCGAGAATAATACTTGTAATTTCAACATGATTTGATTCACCTGATAACTCATATCCGTCGTCATGGATGGTACATTGAGAGAGGTTAGAGGCGGTGTTGAAGGACGAGTGTTTCCTCCCGAAATCACTTGATCCGAACTCGTGTTTCCCAACAATGATGAGGATGACAACATTTCATTAATCCAATTCGTCGGATCAAAGTCATCAGCGAGAAACTTTGAAATGTCCATTTTTTTATTTCGAATATTTGTTGTTGTTGAAAGTACATTTATGATTCGCAACAGGTGTGTATATTCGTGATGGGATCATGAGGTGTGGTGAGGCTTACGTTTCATGTGTGTGAATGCGATGAGTGAGGATCATGAGGTGTGGTGAGAAATCACATACAATGAATCACTTCTTGAGAAGGTAAGGTCCAAAAAAAACATCGATGATTCAATTGGTGATGAATTGATCAATCCAATTTCACAACTTTTTATAATAGTGATCGATTTGATTCTTCTCTTTACGTTCCTCGAGTCGTTGAATCATTTCCTTAATTCGTGTTCGATACATTTCCATGAGTTCAAATCGTTGATTCAAAACTATTCCTTTTGTGGAAATGGGTTCCCCTATCACAACAAACGCCTGATTGCCAGAATAAATCCTCCAATCGTCGTAGGGCCAAATATCATCAATTCCATAGTGAATGACTGGTACAATACTCGCTTGAGTTTCAATGGCTAACATGAAGAGACCCATTTTGTAAGGTAATAATTCTCGACTGTCAGAGGTTTGTCTGGCACCTTCAGGATAAATATAAGTTTGAAAGAGACCTCGTTTCATGGTCTTTCTCATATGATCTAAAACATTCCAGGATTGATTGGGAAGTTGACGAATAATGACTTCACTTCCCACACCATAACTAATCCATCCAAAGAATGGAAAAAGTGCCATTTCAATATTCATAATGGTGACAGAGTTTTGTGTTTTGTAAGCTAATTCCACAATACCATCCGCCAAACTGCGTTGATTTCCAATGGCGAAAATATAGGGCCCATTCTGTTTAATGAGCTGCTCTTCTTTTAGGGTCAAAGACTTGGAAACCTTTACATTTGGATTTTCATTATTGATTAATTTGTAATATTCGAACGCATTGAGTTGTTGCAAATTCCTAGCTATTTCACTCTCATAAAGAACTGTCAGCTTGTTAAAAAGTGCCCAGAAAAATAATTTACAAAAGAATACAATAATTGGATGAATAAGGTACAAGTGTGAAAGAATGATATAATCCTTGAAGAGTTGTTCTTTTTCAGAGAGAGAATAAGAAGAGGAAATTGGCATTATGGAAGGATGATTTGAGGTCATTATGAATTGAGCCACAAGTTGATCCTTCAAACGCAACAATGGAAACAATACTTGCTTGACTACAGCAATTCCTAAATTCCTAATAATTCTCGATGAAAATGTAATAATTAAACAAGGAGTAGCTCCTGTAACAATTAACATCCACTTGGAAAAGTGAAATAAATTCAGTAATAATTCTCTCGAACTTTTTTGCTGCTTTTTTGGTGATGATGATGACAGTGAAACTTTGATTTCTTTAGATGATTCATTTGGATTGTTATTTTGAAAGTCTTCATAATGGTTCTTTTTGTGATCATCATTCCCGAAAATCCATTTCGGAATGTTTAAATGTCTTTTCAATAATTTCAATCTTCTTTCAATGGTTGATGAATGGGATGATTTTCCTTTACACGGATGCATTTCAATCATCATCCTATCGGTTGTTTTTTTCATTCTTCTAGTTGAAGATGGAGAGTAGTGTTGTTGTTGTTGTTGATAATGCATTAATGATGCTGATGATGATGGCATCTCTTCTTCGATGTACGGAAACATTTTTTAGTCCGGAAAATTCCAAAATATAACGGATTGACCTTATTGTTTTTCTGTGTGTGGGAAAGAGGAACAAGAGTACTTCCAATAAATTCTTTCATTATATATGTTTATTTAGTTTGTTCAACTGTATTTAAAAGACTTCCAAGCAGCATGTAATAAGGTTCAAATGAAAAGTTTCGCCTGCTCTGTTTTCTCGTCCATCAAAGCGGAACATTGTTGCAACAGTTCTTTATACGAAGCCAATTTATCAGTAAACTCAAGAACCTGGCTTTTCAACTGATCTAATTCTTAACCTTTACCTCGACCTGGCTTTTCAACTGGTGGTGAAAAGTCGATGATTTTGTCCAAACTATGTCTTTGTTTGCTATATCTTCTTTAACAAGACCACACATGTCACTTAGTAATACTGTGGGTGGATGTTTCAACATATCATCCTCATCATGGTGCGGCAGGAAAAATTATAAGCACGACATGACATTAAGTCAAGCACCTTCTTTAAAGAATTGGACTGGTCGTGACCCTGTATTGGGTTTTGAGGGTGATATTGATTATTTTGATGTTCTTCTGTTTAAATATCAAAGCCGTTCCCACAACTTCAAAAAATTATTCTTTGTACCATCTCCAGAAGTTGTTCAGGTTAATGATTCAGTTATTACCTTTCACTATCCAGGGTTAGTAAAGAAGCCATTCTCAGAAACAAAATGCTGTCCTAAGCTACTTGAGTTATGCGCCAGAGAATATCTTTCATGGATATGGCTAATTATGTGCCAGCACAGGGAAGGCCCTTCCTCCATATTCCATGAACTCTGAAAGCAAAGAATGGAGTCCTTGTAAGACCCATCTATACACCGTTTCCAACCAACATTCCATAGTTTCTAATCACATGTTACCGAACAGTGACGAATTATCTAGAGAGAGAATTCAAAGTAAAATTGATTTTGGAACAAACAGTTCTTGGTGGAGGAAACTCCAATTCAAATCGAAGGTCACAAAACGAAGAGGAATTTTTCATGGATTTACAACAACGATTGAATAAGCAATATGGAGGAATGCCCGCAAATTTAATGGACAATCCTTAGGAGGTTGCAAACGCCATCAATATGTTAGAACATTGAACTATAGAGGCAGAAATCACAATATTGACCTTTGTAAATTTTTCAGAAGAAAGAAAGACCTCATTCCAAACTTCAATGAAAAGCAGTGGCTTTTGGCAAACTTGAAATCCGAGGCTCCAAACGAAAAAACAATGAAATACTTGTCAAAAGTAATCCAAGAGGAAATATTCAACATTGTGGATGAAAAAATTATAGACCTATCACTATGATGGGCTCTGGATTGAAACTGGTGCCTAAAATCATAACGAAGAGGCTAACTGACGTCCTTTCTTGAAGGAGTGTCCAAGGCTCAATTTGGTGGCTGCCACAATAGAGGGACTTTTCACCGGATTCTATCAATTTACAATATGATTGGATGGGCGGAAAAAAAGGAAAATCCTGTTTTATGGCATTGCAGTTGACATTTAGAAAACTTATGACATGCTTCCCAGAACAATGTTAAGGGTTGGAATGGAATTTATTGGAATTGACGAAGACTCAATTGACCGAATACTATCATTCTTGGGAACTACTCTGGAGAAATTTGTGGTACTATCAGGTGATTTGGACACTCTTTTATGTGAAACAAAAGATGGAACGTCCGTACATTCACCTACCGCGATTTTTTTTGGGCAATTTCCATTTACATTGAAGCAGATGTGTTACCTTGAAATGTACACTATTCACGCAGGACGACGGACTCAAATGAATGTACTCTCCCCATTGGTTTTTAAAATATCACTAGAACCATTAGTGCAATATCTGGAACTATGTGAAGGAGCAAGTATCGCTGGTTGTTGGCACATTAGTACAGGAGCTTGGTTTGATGATTTGAATTCCTTTTCTAACAAGTTGGCAAATATCGAAGGAATGTTAAATGACATTGAGCTGTTCTTAAGAGGATACTATATGGAATTGGACCACTCAAAAACAGGTTTCTACAGTAACCGCCAATGCTCTATCAGAATATAAAATGGAACTCTAATTAACAGTGACATAGATATACAACACTAATACTCAAAATTTTAATCAACAATGCAAACATTGTGGGTACAGATGATTAGGACAAGCGTCTGCGTTCAACAGTGAAGTCTAAGCGCTCCACACAGTCATCAGACTCACATACAAGAAAATACACTCCAAAACATTTACCTCCAAAGAACAGGAAATTCAACCTCATTTACCCTAGTTTGGGCATTGGGTTTGGGTTTAAGAAAGGGTGTAAAAACCTCTTTAATGGAAAGAATAATCAATTTACCATCTAGAAATGGAAAATATTTTTTTATTACACCTCTCATGAATTCCTATCAAAATGGCTTTAGAATCCACCTTGAAACCGAACCATATTTATCCAATGAAGATGTTATTGATTCAACTTTTCTTAAAGATGTTATGAATTAATTGAAAAAAGAAATTGTATCTCTAAAAAAAGAAAAGGAGAAGGAGAAAGATAAAGAATTAGATGAATTAAGGAACGAAATTGAATCTCTAAAAAAAAGAGAAAGAATTGGAGGTGTTGAAGATAGAAAAGGAGAAAGATAAAGAATTAGGAGAATTAAAGAAGGAAAAGGAATTGGAGGTATTGAAGATGGAATTATTAAAGAAAGATAAAGAAAAGGAATTGGAGGTATTGAAGAAGGAATTTAATGATTTTAAAAAAGATATAGAGATTACTAATTTGAAAAAAGAATATGAAGAGTTGACAAAACTTCTCAATTATCGTAAAAAAATATCATCTAACTATGAGGCCTTGGGACTAAATAAAATTCATGTCGGTTTTTCAAAAGCTATTGAGCGAAGAATCTGCTTGTTTCGAAGACTTAAACAACAAGATCGTTTGGTTAATGTAAAGGAACAAATGGGTTTGTGGCCTCTCCAAACACCCGACCTTGATAAAGGTCCGGTGTTTGTGGGATTTTCTGCATATTTTGTCAATTGACTTTATTCGCAGAGTCCCGAGCATTAATTAAGATTTGAGAAGGTAAAAAAAACTCCAAAAACCGCTCAGCAGAAAAAAAGGAGAAAACCAAAGTAACGCAAGGAAGCAGGAAGGATGAAGGAAGAAACGAAGATTCTATGATGTGAAGCGTAAGAAGTCACATTTAAGCAATTGCTTGATAAATCCATGAAAAACATGATAACATAATGAATTAAATACATGAAATTAAAATAATATGGTTAGCTCAGTAAAAAATCATTGCCGAAAATATTCTAATCAAGGTGGACCTGCACTGTCACAACGTTCTTCCTGACCACTGTCAAGAACATTCCGATCAGCGAAAAAGGTACCTGAGAAAGCTAAAGAAAGCAAGTGGATGGGAAGTCACAAAGCAGCGCAAAGAGAGACTAATCATTAATAAGCAGAAAATTTTTTGAGCATGAAAATGTTTTTCGTTGCTCAACCAAACTCTTTTAATGTTTACATTCGAAACATTCATACCCTTCACTACGGTCAGAACATATCAGGTCGCGATTTTTGGACAATAATAATAATTGGCATTTCAACAGCTAGTTGAAGCGATCAAGATTTTTTTCTGTGGTAACACCTGCAAAGTCAACTTTTCAGTCCACACATTGAATACTTGTCAAGAAAAAACCAACAACTTTGTCTTTTGCTAAATGTATTTAGAATCCATAGTCGGAGGAAGAAATTTAAAAGTGGGTGTTATGCTGTTGAAAGCTTTGGAGAGAAGACGTTTCCATGAGGTTGGTGATCAAAGAAGATTTGACCCATGCTGGATCTTTCTGGTTCATGTAGGCATTGACAAAATATTTGGTGGCAGGGAATGTTCTCACAGTCTTGTCATGAAAGTTGAGATGGTGCAAACATGCTCCAACAGCTTGGAACTTATTTTCAAAGATAGTGCCACGTAATTGACACTCTGGGAGTCTAACCTCATCATCGTCATGAACAAGGGCATATTATCCTTGACATTTTGTTCAAAGCATTTGAGAGAGGTAAACTGTTGCGTCATGTGAACGATTCCACATTGGAAACACGCACCTTTGGAACCGTCACATTCTTCCAATGCAATAGAAACATGTCGAGAACACATGATACCTTCTTGACGCAGATCAATATAGGTCTTTAGCTTGTAGGATGCATGTTGTTGTAGGCATTTCTTGCATCTGGGACGTAATAGATCTGGACGAACTTTACCTTCCTCATCTAACAAGGTGTTTGCATCAAATTGAGAAAAGTCAATCACATGCTTTTCCAATAATTCACCACAATCTGTGCACCTTCCATCCATGGCAAGTTTCTCTCTCCGTTCTTTTGATCTCTGTTTATCCTTTTCTCTACCCTCATTGGTCTTTTTCAAATTATTGACCGAATTGTTGATAAGGCCACACATTTCTTTTCGATTTTGGGTATTGAAAAAAACATGTCACGACCATCATGTTTCATTTTGGAGAGTTTCAATGTTGCTAGCACTTTTCTTATTAACAAAGAGTCACTGCATACACTTTTCCATCTCTGCAGTGCTCGCTCTCGCAATGGCTGTATGAGTTTTTGGAGCTCCAAAAATACATTTTACAACCCTTAGGTGGATCTGATAGGAATTTTCCCTCCACAAATACTCGCTAGTTAACACGAGTCTACTCTACTCTGCTGTATTTCAATGTTATTGATGCAGAAATTCAAAAAAGGAAGTTGGAGGTAAAATGAAATT
>NW_025407979.1:28164-28815 GCF_008403515.1 Naegleria fowleri
GAAATTTTTTATTTTCCAAAAAAAAGGGAAATTTGCAGGAGGTGGGATTTGAACCCACGAAGCTTGCGCAGTAGAACTTGAGTCTACCCCCTTTGACCGCTCGGGAACCCCTGCTTCTCATCATTTGTGAAAATATAGCTTATATTATAACTTTACCATCCATTCCAATAGATGTTCGAAAGACAGGATCTTGACCAAGAATTCTCCCTCTTCAATGTCAATCTGATGAATGACGTATTTACATTTATTATTGGACCAATACAAGAGAGAATATTGGAGTGTGTGAAAATGATCAAAAAGCTTTTTGGTCTTGCAAGATTTAAAGGACGGACAATTTCCTTTGGCTTCTGTTGGTTGTATTGGGTTTTTTCATTCACTCTGTACTCGTCACAATATTGAACCTTTTCCAACAGGAGTTGAGAACCAATGATATGGGAAGTTGTGGATCCAACAGACCCATTGTAGACCCGACCGAACCACCCATTCAAGTCTCAATGCCCAATGTTGAAAATGATCTTTTTTCACTCCGTTCTTCCACTCCGGCTCCCATTGTAAAACTTTCCATCACCCAATCATTTCTCTCTAAAGGTCTGTCCACTTCTTCAAAAAAATGCCATCCGTCAAACACCACTCCTCCTCACAACAACAACA
>NW_025407979.1:28825-34410 GCF_008403515.1 Naegleria fowleri
TGCCACCGTTCTTGCTCTCCTCGCAGCAGCATGCTTGGTCTCTGCCCAATCTCATCTCGACAAACCAGTCCACGATGCCTTCCTCATCGAACGTATCAATCGTGATTCCAGCGTTGGTTGGACCGCCACCAAATATGCCAAATTCAGCGACATGAGTCTCCGTGATGCTCGTAAAATGTTGGGTACCGTTCTCATTGATCCAGTGCATAATCTTCCAAAGAAGAGTGTCTTGAGTGCTCGTGCTCCAGCTCAATCCTTTGATGCTCGTACCAAATGGGGTAAATGTGTCCATGCCATTCGTGATCAACAACAATGTGGTTCCTGCTGGGCTTTCTCTGCCTCTGAAGTCTTGAGTGATCGTTTCTGTATTGCTTCCAATGGAACTATTGATGTCATCTTGTCTCCTGAATACATGCTTCAATGTGATACTTCTGACTATGGTTGTGATGGTGGTTATTTGAACAATGCTTGGAATTTCTTGGCTACTACTGGTATTCCAACTGATAATTGTGATCCATACACTTCTGGAGGTGGTGATGTTGGAAGCTGTCCAACTGCATGCAACAATGGTGCAGCAATCAAATTGTACAAGGCCAAGAATCCACAACAATTGAATACTATTACTGACATTCAAAATGATTTGCAACAAAATGGACCAGTGCAAGCTGCCTTCTCAGTCTATCAAGATTTCTTTTCATGTAAGTTTGGGTTATTTGAGTGAATGACGATGATCAATGTATTTATGAAATGACTTGTCCATTTTTGGAAAATGTTGGCGCTTCATTTACAACTTTGTGTGAACATTTACACACAGACAAGAGTGGTGTTTATAGACACGTGAGTGGATCATTGGCTGGTGGTCACGCCATCAAGATTGTTGGTTGGGGAGTTACTTCTGACGGACATAATACTCCATATTGGATTGTTGCCAACTCGTGGGGAGTTGACTGGGGTTTGGATGGATTCTTCTGGATTTTGAGAGGAAAGGATGAATGTGGAATAGAAGACAATGTTTGGAGTTCAGGAGTTTTACTTTAAAGCAATTGATTTACTTGTAGATTTTGTACACGATGATAGAATAAATCCAAGAATTTTTACGTCAATGACCAAACAGCGCTCATTCTCTTCTTCATCTAAGGCTTCATCAAAGCCTTCCTTGCTCAACAAACAATCAGTCTCTAACCAAGTTCCGTTTCAAAACAATGATGAAAAGAAAGAGAATGTTTCTCCTCAATACACTACAAACAGTCGTCTTGAAAATAGTCATAATAGGGTTCTCATGAAAGACGAGAATAGAATTGTTCAAGTGTACGTTGCCCACCGTCTTGAATCCTCTGCTCTAGTGAAAAGAAAGGTACCAACCACTACAAAAAGAAGGTACTAACAAAATATCTAGCCATGTTTTGGGTGAAAGCATTGACAAGGTACAAGCAAGAAAATGAAGTAGAATATAGGAAATACATGCCAGAGATTTTATGTCACTCTTCTGTTGTGTATGGGTGGGGTCATGATTTGCATCATTGACGCGTATTGAAATATGTTCATGATTAAGATCCCTTGTTTGTGACAACTAACGAATTAAATGTTTCTCTTGGTTGGGTGACCTAAGTGTATCATGTTTGGAAATAAATATTAATTTTAATTGAATTCAACGCTTTATCACACAGAAATTGATCCATACATATAGACTTTGTACAAGTGTTTAACACTTTTGACTAGAAGATGGCATACAACCATCATATCACCATTTTCTGTACAATTGCTTCTCAGTAAGCATTTGAACGACTTGGTCACCCTACATGCCCTACATGAACAAATCTTTACAGTAAACACCAAGTCCAAAACCAAGTCCGAATACGACAAAGAGAGGATTCAACGATCCCATAGAGGTCATCCAAGGCCCAGGACAAACGCCAACCATTCCCCAGCTCACTCCAAAAATAGAGGCTCCCCCAACAAGTTTCCAATCAATGGAATTCGATGTTGGCATGTGATATTTGGCAGAAATTGGTGGTTTTTCATGATGGGAAGATTTTGGCAACACATACTTTTGGAAAACAAACATGCTTGGTAGAATGGCGAATATGGCTACACAGAATAAGGATGGATCGTAATATTCACCTCCAATATCAAAGAATCCAAGTACTTTCATTGGATTGGTCATGCCACTCAGTGCCAATCCCGATCCAAACACCAATCCATTGTAAAAGGGCAAATAAAAGTCCAAAGTTTGTTTCGCATGGTCACTCCATGAATTGACTCGTCTCAAAATGAAGGCATAAATCGAAATGAGTAATAAAAAGTAAATGAAAATTAATACTGCTCTCTCCATATTTGGGAATGCCATGAACGGCTTGTCTAATTCCACTCCTTGACCTACATGAATCAAATTCTGAGCTATAAACTCAATACTTTTCAAATACTTGACAAAAACAAAAGCAACTGAAGAAAACACCATGGTAGAGACAAAGCCTCTCACAGAAAGTCGTGCAATTCCACAAATCATCATTCCCGATGTACATCCACTTCCTAGCTGTGTTCCGAATCCACTCAACACTCCTGCCACCAAAAACAAGATCCACACTGAAGGAGAAGAGAGCCAAACAGATGAAACATGAACAAAATGATCAGGAGCCATCTCTAGAAACCACACTGTAAATCCTGCAATCATTAAACCAAAAATGTAGAGAATTTTGTGAGCCAACTCTTCTTCCGTAACATGAGGCGATGATGATGGCAGTATCTTGTTTTTGAGTCCACGGAATGCACATCCGGCAATTCCACTCATACCTGAAATTCGTCCTTGAAAATAGGCATAGGCACTTACGGAAGCACCAATCAATAAGCCTCCGATGCTCGATTCAAAAGGTGTAAATACCATATCCACTGCGAGGAATGTGCTATTATTATTGGAAAAGAATCACCACACTTGTAGAGGCAATTTATAATGTCGTTAAAAAGAATCGGATCGATGGCGTGGCGAGCGATTTAATGGGAATTTGAATTGAGGTATTTTTTTTTCAGAGTGTCGGCGAAATAATCTGCCGCAAGAGATCCTTCTTGGATTTACAACTTCATTGAGGACCAGAAATATTTCAGAAATGCTTCTTGTGGTGATAGATAGACATTCATTGATGAGGATGTGAAACCATATTGTGTCCATTTGCTTTTGAATATTTACAAGAGAGTCAAAATGAATGGAGGGGTCATTTTCATCAAGAGAAAGAGTTGTAATTCTTGGCATTTGCAACATGAAGGACTTGCCAATGTGATTTTCTTAAAGTGTGGCTGTTCTTTTTGTTCTTTGGGTGTGGGAGGACGTTATGACGATACAACTTCCTCTGCGACTCATAGTGATTCATGGGAAGCGAAATATGCTCTTGTGATCCTTTTTCGAAAAAGAAAACACAGTAGTCGGAACGTTGAATGGCCTTCACATAACATTGACAATTATTTTGAGTCAGTTTTCAAACCATCCAAAAACTCCACGGCCAACAAATTCACTCCCAATGCCTTTGGTCAAGAGTGGGTCAGATCTCACGTCCCAAAGGTAGATTCAATTTTTTTTGACTCCCATTCAAGAGAATTCTAAACTTTGTCATACTGAAAGAGATGGAATTTGTATTCCACGTGGAGTGATTACAAATGAGGCCAACATTGATTTAGGTTTTATTCAGCAAATATGGCATTGCTGTGGAGAGAATGTTCAGAAAACGAGAGAAGCATTGTGATTTTCCAAAAAGTGCGAAAAAAAATCGAGTAAAATCGAAAACGACTTGCTCAAATTCGGTCAACCGAGAATTCAAGAAATCCATGACACCTTTTCACCTTCAGGAAATTGTGGACAAGATGCAAGAAACAACTATGGTTAAAGCATTCAAGGGCATACAGGATTTAATGGAAGATGGTGAAACTAAGGATGATGATTTCATGGATCCCGAAGATGATGATGATGATGATTTGAAGGATTATGAAGAGGATGACGAGGATGACGATTTGATCGATTTCCAAGATGGTGTCGACAAGGAAGAACAATCATCGAACAATGATGGTCATTCTAATCCACCAGTGAATACTAAACCAAGTCAAGTTGAGAGAAAAGTTTGTGGAACCTCCATGTTGAGAAATAGTTTTCAAAAACATTTGGCTCAGCACGCCATGGCGGTCTCCAAAATCCACAAAATGTATCGTTGTGCGATCTGTGATGAGTGTTTTAAAACACAACAAGACTTAGGAAGTGAATTCACACAATTCTTTGCTTGTCAAATGTCAGACTTGTGAAATGCTGGATTTAATTGAATCTAGTTGAGCGCAGGTCCAATGGAAACATTGTTTTATTGTCAAAATCAGGTTCACAAAGAGCCATCTTCAATGCTGCCATGATTTAAAGTAAATCAATTGCTTTAAAGTAAAACTCCTGCACCCCATACGTTGTCTTCAATTCCACATTCGTCACTTCCTCTCAAAATCCAGAAGAATCCATTCAAACCCCAAGATGGTCCCCAAGAGTTGGCAACAATCCAGTATGGCTTGTTGGAAACACTGTCCACACCCCAACCAACAATCTTGATAGCATGACCACCCAACAATGATCCAGAAACGTGGTGGTAGACACCAGACTTGTAGCTCATAAAGTCACGGTAGACGGAGAAGGCAGCTTGAACTGGTCCGTTAGCTTCCATATCAGCCATGATGGATGGAATGTCGTTCAATTGTTGTGGGTTCTTTGCTCGGTACAACTTGATGGATCCACCGTTTTGACAAGTGCTTGGGCATGCAGCAACATCTCCATTTTGGGAAGTGTAAGGGACACAGGAATCAGTTGGAATACCAGTAGTAGCCAAGAAATTCCAAGCATTGTTCAAATAACCACCATCACAACCATAGTCAGAAGTATCACAAGAGACCATGTATTGAGGAGACAAGACAACATTGTCTTTACCAGTGGAGGCAATACAGAAACGATCGGACAAGACTTCAGAGGCAGAGAAGGCCCAGCAGGAACCACATTGCTCTTGATTACGGATTGGGTGGACGCAATTTGGCCACTTGGTTCTTGAATCGAAAGCAGCTGGAGCACCAACGAGAGGAGCAATAGTCTTCTTTGGGAGCATGTCAGCAGTTCCCTTTTGAATGAGAACAGTTCCGAGCCTCTATAGATAGGTGTGCCCATGAGGAGAAAGGAGGATTCGTGAATAATAACATTCAATCAGCATCACAGAATCATTCCACATTTCGCGAAAACGGAGAATATGGACGAAGACCACATGTGTGCAACACAGGTTAATGTGTTGTCAATAGCGAGTCAATAGTCATCATCATGGGAATAATTTCAAATATCAACAAATGAAAAGTAGAGAACGAACGAACAAAGGAACAAAACCAACACGAAAAAATCAGTACGATTGAAACCAATTCAAAACATTTCTATCAACACGACAATAAAAATATTCATCATCAACCTACCTTTCTGAATTCACCCAAAGTCATCTTTTCAAATTGTGAGTAGGAGGTAGCCTTCCATGCAACCTTTGGGCTATTGTTGATCTTATCAATCAATACTCTATCATGGACTGGTTCGTTCA
>NW_025407979.1:34420-35453 GCF_008403515.1 Naegleria fowleri
AAGAATAAAAAAAGACCCAACTCCGGAGTTTCAAGTTTACAACAGGAGGTGATTTTGTCTTGCCAATTGTCATGCGAGATTGAAGATCCGGTTTGAAAAGCATTAAAAATAAATCCAACGTTCTTTTCATCACCTGTTTTAACCGTAAGTCGGCGGAGACGGAATGGCCCACCCAACTTCTTGTTTCAATGGGCCAATTTGGGAACGGAGTGATTACAAAACGGCTCTTGTTTAATTTCTCGATTTGTTGGATTGATCCCATTCGCGTCTTTTGCTATCAAAACAAAAATTAAGGTTCCGCCACTCAGTGGACTTTTTTTATTCACCTCAATATACTCTCAAACCTTTCTCACAAACCCATCTCCCTCATGATTCAATGAGGCACTCCACTTCATTATTCTGTGATTGTTTTTGGAGCATGCGCCATCCTTTGACATTTCTGAATCAATCTCTCCGTTGGTAAATCCATCTCCTCACCGCCATGATCATCATGTTGCAGACTCTCCTTAAATCGAACCAACAATTGGAGAGCCATCTCATAGTCTTTTGCAAAATAGTATTGCACTGCTTGATTGTACAAATTCCACTTGCCTTTCTTTTCTTGATCGGCCAATTCATACATCCACTCATTCTCAACATTCTGTGTCGATTGCCCAATTTCATAGACACAAGTCTCACGATGAGTCACAATGTCTGATTTTTCTGCAGTTTGCACTCCATCACCACTCTCTTGCACAAGCCAAGGTTTTGAATAGCAATTCTCCACAACCAATGATTTTGTATCCACATAACGCGTTTGAAAATGATCACATCGATCGTGCAAACGCTCGCACACCACAATGGACAGATTCAAATCTTTAGCAACCTGGAGCAGTGTGTCCAAATTGTATCCAATACTTCCAATCACTGTAAAATTCTTTGAGTATTTCGTTCCCAAATTTCCGGCAAATGTTTCTTGATAGCACGCAGAAACTCTCACTCTGAAATGTTGCTGTAACTCTTCGTATTTTCCAGCATCCATTTGATGTTTCCA
>NW_025407979.1:35463-36498 GCF_008403515.1 Naegleria fowleri
AAGAATAAAAAAAGACCCAACTCCGGAGTTTCAAGTTTACAACAGGAGGTGATTTTGTCTTGCCAATTGTCATGCGAGATTGAAGATCCGGTTTGAAAAGCATTAAAAATAAATCCAACGTTCTTTTCATCACCTGTTTTAACCGTAAGTCGGCGGAGACGGAATGGCCCACCCAACTTCTTGTTTCAATGGGCCAATTTGGGAACGGAGTGATTACAAAACGGCTCTTGTTTAATTTCTCGATTTGTTGGATTGATCCCATTCGCGTCTTTTGCTATCAAAACAAAAATTAAGGTTCCGCCACTCAGTGGACTTTTTATTCACCTCAATATACTCTCAAACCTTTCTCACAAACCCATCTCCCTCATGATTCAATGAGGCACTCCACTTCATTATTCTGTGATTGTTTTTGGAGCATGCGCCATCCTTTGACATTTCTGAATCAATCTCTCCGTTGGTAAATCCATCTCCTCACCGCCATGATCATCATGTTGCAGACTCTCCTTAAATCGAACCAACAATTGGAGAGCCATCTCATAGTCTTTTGCAAAATAGTATTGCACTGCTTGATTGTACAAATTCCACTTGCCTTTCTTTTCTTGATCGGCCAATTCATACATCCACTCATTCTCAACATTCTGTGTCGATTGCCCAATTTCATAGACACAAGTCTCACGATGAGTCACAATGTCTGATTTTTCTGCAGTTTGCACTCCATCACCACTCTCTTGCACAAGCCAAGGTTTTGAATAGCAATTCTCCACAACCAATGATTTTGTATCCACATAACGCGTTTGAAAATGATCACATCGATCGTGCAAACGCTCGCACACCACAATGGACAGATTCAAATCTTTAGCAACCTGGAGCAGTGTGTCCAAATTGTATCCAATACTTCCAATCACTGTAAAATTCTTTGAGTATTTCGTTCCCAAATTTCCGGCAAATGTTTCTTGATAGCACGCAGAAACTCTCACTCTGAAATGTTGCTGTAACTCTTCGTATTTTCCAGCATCCATTTGATGTTTCCATTTC
>NW_025407980.1:655484-657192 GCF_008403515.1 Naegleria fowleri
TGATGAGTGTACCAACAGGAAAGATCATTGTGCATGATCAGGGTGGTTTTACATATAATTATGTAATATACATGAAATTATAAAATTCATCACAATTCAAGGTTGGATAAATAAATGTCACAGCACTTTTACACTTACCTAACGCTATTCTTGCGTCATAAACATTATTCAAAGGAATTCCCAAAATGTTCTCAAGTGTTAGAAAAACAAAGTATGAGAAGACAAAGAAAATGATCAACCAGTTCAGAGTAAACACCTCTTCATACACTGCTCTCTTGAGAGTTTTAAAGTGATGTTTGACGCTGGCACGGATTTTCTTATAATTTCTATAACACAATGGAACGACATTACATACAACCGTTACAATGGCAAGAATTCCGGAAATCACAAACGCAATGATTGGATATGCCTGGAATGTGAATGGAATAAAGTTTGTCGAAAAGTAGTCACACTTGAATCCGAACCGACTATCTCCACAAAAACAAATCCAAGGATTTAAAGTCTTTCCTTCCAACAAGGACTCTCCATGAATGAGAGGTTGATAGAAGGATCCGTCGGGAACTGGCTGATTATAATTACAGAAATCATCATGAACATATTGGAAACAAGTGGTCGTGTTGGCAGCGATTGCAAGTTGAGTGTGAAATTCCACAAAATCATCGCGCTGACAATATTGACAGTAATTCATCATCCATGCAAATTCTCCAACAGCAGTCTGTTTATCCCTAGGATTTGAAATACCATACGTCCGATTTAAATACGTAATTGAAGAGTTACTCAATCGAGGGAAATTATTACAATATAAACTCAAACATGAATCAATCGAGTACTTTTTAAACAAAGCAGAGACACTCTTGGCATCACACACTTCATAAAGTTTTGTATCAAAAAACGTATAGTACAGAGTAAATGGAACACTCTTTTCATATCTGAAGGCAATCGTACTCTCATTATAGGTTTGAATGGAGGTACATGAAACTGCCGTCTCTTGCTCCACTTCTATTTTGATCTGTTTACAGCCTTTCCAGAGTCCTGTATTCGGTAATGTGTTCTGAGCCAAGATGGTGGTGGAAGAAAGGAGTGTAATCGTTACTATCATGAAGAGAAGAATAAATTGGAGTTGAGAAATGATTCTTGTTGTGTTGGTTTTCCCTTTCATCATCCGATGAACACAACAAAAGGATGATAGCGGTCCCGATGATGATTTCATTCTTTTCTATATATTCAACTAAAATTTGTACAGAATAAATAAAAACGCTGATGATGCAATCCTCAGAGATCTCTCTTTTTTGATGATCACTATGCTAATAATCGTTTCAGGTGATGGTGGTGATGGTGGTGGACGATGAGAACTCTGAGCGTTCGGAAAAAACTCCAAAATGGCAGCACGCGCGTGCGGAAGAAACGAAATACTTTTTTTTTGAGAGAGGTCAAAGCTTTGACTCGCCAAAGAGAGTTCGAAACAGATCAATGATCAAGTCTTTATTTAACATGTAATAATTATCAAACGATGGATGGTTCTAAACAGATAAAGGTGGATCTTCAATAAAAAATTTAAACGCTTCGAGTTTGGAAATATTTGATATTTTAATAGAGTCTCATTTACGACGAGATAAAAGTAGGAGGAGAGAGTCACTGCAGCATCGATGCTGATTGAACAAACGAGCACTTTGGTGGGGGGAATGAAAGAATCGACTTCCTTCCACTG
>NW_025407980.1:657202-757338 GCF_008403515.1 Naegleria fowleri
CATCATGAGTACGTTGTTATCGGTGGAACAACTCTGTGGTAGATATTAAAGACATAATTGTTGATAGAAGTTCCATCCAAACTTTCCTGAATTGTTGCAAAAACATTTTTTGGTGAAAAATAATTTAAATTTTAACAACTCGTAACATATTTGTTGGAAATTATGTTAATTTCGGTATGAATTATTCCTTTTCGCCATGGTTGAGTTTCTCTTAATTGTTAACAATAGTCAACCAAGAATATCACCATTTTCAAAAAAAATGCATGATGGATCCAACACACTTTGGATTTTCTCGGAGAGTATTCGATTATTGAAAAACAATTTTGTGAGTGTTCCACTGGCACCACCATCAACCACAACAACAGCAGATTGAGGTGTTTTATAGAGAGGAAAAAGTTGGTGTCATTGACGAGAAGGTGAAACAGATCCTCCACACCCAAGATAACAATTATTACACAGCCAAAGCGCTTGCAGAAAAACTTGATTCCAAGAAGTACAATGGAGGTGATTATTTCTCTAACTATAGTTACAAGCTTGGTGATAACAACAAGGTAAATGACGACACATTGAGAGACACGTACAAGTTTACAAGAAGAGAAGAGGGAAGAATTGAAGAAGTCGTTGACGCTATGAGGAGACAACCACTTCCTCCTATCTTTGAGCCACCTAAAGATCCTTTTCATCCTCCTTTGATTCCAAAACCAATATTCCCTAGAGGTGACCCTACGGTAGGAGGTCAACCACCTGTCAAAGGTGTTGAAGAGATGTTAACTGATAATCTTTTGCAATTCATTACTTTGAAATTGAAGGGTCTTTCTCTCCACGAGTTGATTAAAGTTTCCAATGTCGTTCTTACGTTGGAAGAGGAAAGAGGAATGAAAAGAAAGCAATAGAAGGAACAAAAAATCAAGAAGAGAACAAGGAGATGATGAAAACACAGAAAATAAAAACGAATTGGGGTGACACTAAATTTAATACTCTTCTTCGTATTGCTGTCACTCGCACAATCACCTCCACATCAACACTTCACCAATTTCGTCGTGGAACCTTTTGATGATTTCACAAAAATCAACAAGTCGATTGGAGGAAAGGATTCATCTCAGGTTTGTCATTTACCAAAATAACGAAATTAATGATTTTGTTCTCGATCGATGTCAAGTACTCATTACATCATCATGATTGATTGTCAAACGAGACAGTGGTCGAGAGGAGTGCTGACACGACGGCCTTATTTAAATTCTCTGCTGAAATTGGCTTATTCAATGAAAAATCAATGGAATCCATAAATTCATGCTTCTCTAACATGGTATCTGCAGTAAGTATAATAATTTTAGTATCATTTCCATGATTCATTCCTCGAATCACATGAGCAGCTGATAGTCCATCCATCAAAGGCATATGATAATCAGTAATGATGAGATGATAAAACTTTTGTTGGAAGGCATTAATTAATTCCAAACCATTCGAAGAGGTGGTAATGTTTTTGAATCCACCCTTTTCGAGAAGACGTTTAAGGACAGATAAATTAATGGGATTGTCCTCTGCGAGTAAAATATTGTATTGGGAGACATCAATGAGCTCATTTCTGGGATTGGAAGGAGGAGGATGAGATTTCTCCACTCGTAGTGTTTCACCAACATTGGTTGAAGTGTGAATCGATGGATCTAAAAAAGAGTTATGAACTCGAGTAGTGGTGTTGTTGTTGTCTTTGTCTGTGGTATTGTTATGATGTGAAGTAAATGGTGGTAAGGTAGGAGAGGAAGGCATTGAATTAGTCGATGAACGAGTTCCCATCATGAGGGTTGAGCTTGGTTTGATTTTAAATAATTCCTTATGTAACAAGTGACTTTTTTGAATCGAGTGGTTGGAAAAATGTTCCTCTGTGGAGAGTAGTTGAGTGGGAATGTTTTGATTCTTGAGCAAGTCTTCGATGTATTTGAGAGAATTCTTCTTTTTCTTGTCTGGAATTCGAAAAGGAATGGTCACGATAAATGTTGTTCCAGTATTGGGTGGAATAGAGTTAGATTGGAAAGTTAAATCTCCATGAAAGTTAGTGGCAACAATTTTTCGAGCAATGGCCAAGCCAAGTCCTGTTGAAGTTGCGGCAATCATTCCAGAATTTGTGTGATCACTGTTGTGACATGTCATACCATCTTGTAAAAATCCTGAAAAGTAAGGCTTGAAAAGATTTTGTTGAATCTCTTTCGGAATTCCCTTTCCATTGTCAATCACTTTGAAAATAATGGTTTCAACAACACTTCCATTTTCACTCAAGAATTGAGTGTGTTTGATGTTGGGATTGTATGAATCCGTGTCATGATTCAAATTTTCAACTTTTAGCAAGACGGTTGAATGTGGTGGAGAGGCCTTCACTGCATTGGTCAACAAGTTGATAAGAATTTGTTGTAATCGTACTGATTCTCCATAGACCAAAGAAGGTAATGATTGACTCGTGACAACTTGAATGGAAACTGAAAAATTTTGAGCATAGGTCGAAATTATTCCCTTCACATGTTCCAAACATTCCTCAAGAGAAAAAATAGAATTTGAAGCTGTAGAAGAATTGTTGTTTGTCCATTCTGGAGAGGAAATATTTTGCAAGTTAGGAGAAGAGGAGAAGGAACGAATATTGGCACGTGCTAAAGATGATTGTGAAGAACCAGAAGAGGATGATAAATTGTGTTTCTGATCTTGTTGTTTCTGAAGAGGTGGTGATTGGAGAGTCGATTCAATATGATCACTACTACTACTACTACTATCACTACTACTACTATTACCATTACACGTGGTAGCGGATAAATGTGAAGCAAATACTTCTAAACTTCCTTTCTCCAATTTTGAATATTGTAAAAGGTCTTCAATAAGTGTGAGTAACATGGAGGAACAACATCCTATTGTTTTTAAATAGTTCAATTGATCTTGTGTGAGAGGAGTGTCGAGTAAGAGTTCGATACATCCAGAAATGCTCATCTGTTATTATTATTAATGAAAAGAAAATGGAAAATTGATTAATAATAATATATTTTCAATCATGAAAAAGGAAAAGTTGTGTGGTGGTTGTACCAAAAAAACAATGATGAATAATATTTCCATAATTGGTAATTAATTGGTGGAATGATTTCAATAATTACATGTTCAAGTTGTCAATGATCAAGTCCAATCATTTTCCAATTTGATAATGGTTAAATACATATATAATACATATACAATTCCAAACAAAGGAAAACTTACCAAAGGCGATCGAAATTCATGTGAAATTGAGCTCAGCAATGCATTCTTCGACTTGTTTGCCTCCCTCAGTCGACTCGTCATGATATTCATCACATTCAACTTTTCCATCAATTTAAACGATGTTGTATTAAAGACCAAATTAAATATGGTCAGCATTCCCAACACTCCAAATGCTTCAGAATACTTGGCGTATTGAATTGCCAAAATCGCACTCGTTCCCACTGACAAGACATTCAATGGTAAAAAGCTCCACAAGGCAGTGCTTAATCCATCCTCACCCACAGAGATGGAATTGTGTAAAATGAAACTCGACAAGTTGTGAATGGTACTCGCTAAAAATCCAACACACATCCAAGCAAAGGTTGGATCTCGATTGGCGAGATGTAATCGTAAGAAATGGAGTAAAATGTTGATGAGAATGACCAATTTGTAGGTGTAAATTCTTTGAATGAGTATTTCAGGAGTGTTGTTGTGACTACTATTATTACTACTATTACTATTCAATGTTGGAGAATTCATAAATGTTTCTGATGCTTCATCTTTAAAATGTGTTTGAAATTCAGTGAGCTTGGGAATATTCCATCCATTTCTTAATGCCACTCTACGCAACAACTTGTCAATGACTGTCGATTGAAGTGCATCTTTAAAGATGGGTAAATTAATAGCCATTAAAGAGAAACAAATCAATGCCATGTAAAAGTGAGAGTCGGTGGCAAAGAGACATAAATACAAATAAACAGAGAGGAAGAGGAAGGGAACGAATAGACGTTGATGAATCTTTTCGTAGAGGTAGAGAATGTAGGTGGTGGAGTGGGAAGTTATTGTGGAAGAAGAAGCTGTGGATGATGATGTTTGACGTTTCTGAGTCTCCTGATGATGATGAGGTGGTTGCCATTCCGAATGGGTGGTAGATTTTGAAGAATCATGATGTTCTGATGATGTGGAGGAGGAAGCAGTTGCTGATGATTGGTCATGTGGTTGTTGTTGTTGTTGGTCTACTTCTCGATTGGAATCGAGAGATGTCAACTGTAGTAGTGATTTGTCATTCCTTTGCATAAAGTCTTTTTGCTCGCTTGTAGTTTCTGTAAAGGAAGAAACCTCTTGTGTTGTTGTTGTTGTTGTCATTGTTGAAATTGTGGTCCGTGATGGACTCTCAGTGGTAGAGTCTTTGGATGACATCATGTTGTTGGATAATGATCTCTCCAGCATGTCATGACAGTGGTGGTGCTTTTGGTGGTGATTCAATGCATCCTCGTGAGCATCCTCTTCTTCTTTTAACACAACGACAAATTCTTGTGGTTGAGGATCTTTTGCAACGATGCTTCTTTTCATATTTTTTTGGCTAAAAGGAAAAAATTTTGGAGGTTGCCGAGATTCGAAGGTGTGGTCTGACCAGATTTGGGTAGTGAGCCCGTTTGGGATTTTTGCAGTGGATTTCAAAGCTTGTGTTTGAGGGTGTGCTGGATGGTTGAAATGACATGACCACCCAGTTTCTCTTTTTCATATGCATCCATTGTTGTTGGTGAAAATTGTGTATCGCCCTCAACAAATGATGACCTCATTGCCTTTTTCACCTACTTTTCGCGCTTTGCTGATTTACAAATTCAATACCTAAGAAAAAATTGAAAGAAAAAATAAGCTAATGAAAAAATGGGTTCTTCTGCCTCGAAGCGTCAAAAACAAGAGCCTCACTATGTGGGTTATTCGAGTTTGGAGTTGTATTCCAAGTCCATGCATGCCTCTTCAAAGAAATTTATGATTTCATCTATGGCACCGCCATCTTTAGAAACGAGCTCTTTGCTCGGGAATCATCAGAATTATCATCATCATGGATCGGGTTTTAATATTGAAAGAATGTACGTTTATGATCGGGATTCTATGTTTCAAAGAAATGGAAGCATGTTCAATCTTATGTATCATTACTTTCAATTATCTTGTTTTTCATATTTTCCTTTCGAAAACAACAATAACAGATGCGTGACTGGACTGATCGGAAGTGGAAAAACTTTCCTAATCAACAAAATCATGGAATATCTCACCATGCCTAATTTTTCTGATGTCAAACAACACTTACAACAAGAAAAGAAAAAGTTGGAATTTATTGAAATTGATAAAGATATTATTCGAAAAACAAGATCCATTGGTGGCGCTCAAATTAAGGGTTTAGTTTATGTAATTCACAGAAAAGAATACTTGACATTGCATCATAGTTTGAATGAGCTACTTCAAGTCGTTCAACATAATGGTAGGTTATTATGAATGTTGCAAGACAGTTCTCCGTTGAAAGAAACTATTCATGACGATGTTAACCTTTCATGCATCAGCCTCTCTCCATTCAATTCCTATCGTTGTTGTCGGGTTGCATATTCTTGGTGTTGCTCCTTTACTTGCGGACAATTACAAAAGCAAGACCATCATGGAGGAAGATTTTGATGCTGCCACTCAACACTTATTCTCGTTGTTACAACAATTTTTTAATAATCGATGTTGTTATTTGGATTTTATTGTATCGGATGAGGCAGACAATGACAAGCAAATGATAGCGAGCAATATTGAATACATTTTATTGAGCTTGACAAGTTTTTTACCTCACTCGTCGAACAATACAATTAGCAACGAAGAGGTATTGCCAAAAAAGTATGAAGATTTTAAGCAGCAACCACATGATGGAGATTTTCAGAATTATGTACAGAGTCAAAAATCCACCACTCCAAATACAATTCCAGCAAGTCCTTCGCATATATTTGTTTAAATGTGACTCTTATTTCAGACAAATGCGACACTTGTTCATGGATAGGAGTATAACACAATGAGCGTGACTCTCCCACCGATGCAAGGGATGTTAATCAGATCTTCCTAAATTGAATACCAATTAATTAATGCTCTATCAGAGTACTATTACTTGAGTTTCTTAGAGTACTTGCTATTGAGAACACATACAACGATGAGTATTCAGGTATATGTGTTGTTATTCTCGAGAAGCGAATGTAAGGAACGATTTCCCAGCATGCTGGATGAAGAGGCTGTGGTGTGTGTTTGATTATTAGTGTTTCTAGATCGAGCTGGACTGCTTGCAATAAAAACTCCACTGCTCTTTCGATTGACTTTGCCAGCGCTCTCTCTCACAATTTCTGCCATTATTCGTGAAGTTTCCTTCATTTCTGGTTCCTGATTTGGAAAGTGTATTTCTTGTATCTTTTTGCAATTAACAATGTATTGGTATGCAAGTGTGAAATTCTTCATGGCAGCATACACAATGGCTAAATTCTGATAGGACTTGACCGTTTCCATGTGGTGAGGTCCAAAGAGTCTCTCTCGTATGGATTTTGCCTGAGTGTAGAACTTGAGAGTTTCATTGATTTTCAAGTTTTGAACGAAAGAGCGAGATTCCTCGGGTGACAGCATTCCAATACTACTTCTACGAATACTCATCGTCGATGATCGATTCAAACCTTTGCCTGGAATTTTCGACAGAGCCTTAATCATCTCTACATCATTTGTTTTGTTTTGAAATGAGGAAAAGTACAAGTGCCCAATATTGGTATAAATGACAGCATTCCATTCATGCTCAAATCCATAAACTTTCTCGAATATGGAACGAGCTTTTTGATAATACTCAAATGCTTCATCATTTCTTGCTTGTTGTCTTAAAATATTTCCAATCGTGTTAAAAAGGATGGCCAAGGAGGGATGTTGAGCAAGTTCTTGCTGGGCATTTACAACTTTAAAAAGCCAATCCAGAGCAGCATTTCCATTTCCCATACTCATTAATACAGAGGCCATATTTTCATAGACTAACAGAGTGTCTGGATGTTTTTCTCCAAAATGTTCCTCGAAAATGTCCTTCACAGTGTTATAATAGTGAAGGGCCTCCTCAAAATCACCAGCTTGTTGTCTGATATTACCCATAGAGAGATAACAAAATCCTGTATCCACATGATTCACACCACAATCATGTTCACGTATGGAGGTTGCATGTGAAATGTAATCTTCTGCTTGTTTCAAATTTCCAGCACTTAAATGCAAATTTCCAATCATGACATAACAAGAGATGGTCGAATGGTGAAATTCTCCAAGAATCTTCTCTCGAATATTGAGAGCTTTCTCGTACAATAATAAACTCTCTTCATATTGTTTCAATCCTTTCAAACTGGTTGCCATATTGACCAGTGAGGTTGCAAAATCAGGATGTTCCATCATTCCACAATGTTCAATAATTTCCTTTCCTTGTTTGTAGCAATTTAATGCCAATAAATATTCTCCCTTATATAAATATACATTTCCAATGTTGTTATAGACAGTTGCTGTTTCAATATGAGAAGGGCCAAATAAAGCTTCTCTCAATTTTTTGGCTCTGTGGAGACTCTCCATCGCAAGATCGAAGGAGCCAACCATTGTGTAAACAACTCCAAGCTGGTTATAGGCAGAAGCAACTTCATTCGAATGGCTTGGAAAGTATTTGAGTTTCAACATTAAGTGTTTTCGATACATTTCTATGGCTAACTTGAATTTTCCTTGCAGTTTCATTAAATATCCCAAATCGTTAAAAATTTGAATGCAGAATAGAGCCAGCGTTCGATTTTCAGATCTCGCATTGAACTTTCGATCTAAGATTCGTTTTGCTTCCAATAAGCAAGTTTTTGCTTCTTTAAATTTGGCAAGATGCGTGTAGCATTCACCAAGTAAAATAAATATATAAATTAAATGTTCGTTATCATTTCCGTAATTTTTCAAAATTTGTTGCTTGCATTGCTGAGCTGTCTCCACCGCTTGCTGTAAGAGTCCTTCATGCAATAATTGGCAGGCATGAGCTTTCATTTGGTGAATATCTGATTGAGTATTCGATGGGCTTTCCTTTGAGATGCTCTTTGTTTTGTTTGTTGTTTTGTGAGAATGTTTGTTGGTGATGGGAGTCTTGTTGTTTTTCTCGTCATCTGGTTTTTCTGCCAACGAATTGATAAATCGTTCTTCAAAATTTTGGGGTGACATTACGAGAAACTTGGTAGGTGCTGTCAAATCTTGTTCTGTGGTAATGGCTCTCACAACTGGTTGCTGATTCTGGTCTTTCACAACATGTGGAGTGACAGTCGTCACAACGTTGTCATTGGAAATTGGGAACGAAGGAGAACATGGCTGGTCGTATGAGTAAGGGTCACTCCCATCGTCTTGATTATCCTTTCCAAAATGATCTAAGAAAGGAGAGTCCCCACCTGGAGTTTGTTCTCGATTAATGAGGGGTTTGTATTTTTCAATGTCACCCGAGTGTTTTCTGAAAGGAGTTGGTGTTTGAAGATTGACCACATTCTTTGGGAATGGAGTGTAAGGTTGAGGTGAAAATAAACATTTTGGATCAGCAGTATTCGCAGCACTTTTCGAACCTTGTCTGGATTGAGAGGAGTGTGCTGGAGGTGAATCCATCTCTGTTTGAGAATTCTCATTCGATTCGTCATGTGCTTTTGAATCACCTCTTGGATTCGTGTGGTCATCAAAGAGAGTGTGAAAAACATGAACGCCTCTTTGAATTTCTTTCATTCGTTCATGCCAAGCATCCTCAAGAGAAAGATTATTCATATTATTATTGGCTTGACCTAATTGTTGATTTGCAAACACAGGTGACATGATGTTGTTGGGATCATTTTGAGGTTGCCTTCCCTTATTATTTACTGATGATGGACTGAAAAGACTGGTCGGTGACAAATTATTAAAATTATTTTCATGTTGCTCCAGTCTTGTATTTACAATTTCATTGGGTCCGAAAACGGAATAATCGCACCTGCTTGCTTGTGGTGATATTTGAATGTTGCTGCTACTACTATTTTTTGACAATTTAGAAGTCGATTTTACCTGTCGAAATAACCTCTCCGTATTCGAAAGATCATCGGTGTTTGTCGTCGTCGTCGAGAGATTGTTATTGAATGAAATGGAGGAATTGACCATGTTGTTCCGATTTGATGAAGAGCAAGTTTGTTGGTTGTTCTTGTTGTTGATCAACATGTTGTGGATCGGACTTGGTACCCTTCCATCATTCATTTCCTGCGATCGTCGTTGCGGATTTCGAAAACCTCTTGATGGAGTCAATGCTCGACTCGGAGATAGAAAATTTGCATTCAAATTGTAATTCATCTTACTTCATGTTTTTTTTTTAAAAGTTTTAAATTTAAATTCGTTGAACGGTAAATTTTGGCGGGGTGAGGGAAAACAACCCAAATTAATTAATAATATTGATACATGCGTAATACCAGCGCACACAATTAAGAGATCAAACATGATAGAATAATAAATAGATAAAAAAAAATGGTAAAAACATCGGTACGTTGTTCGTGAAGGCTTACGCGGTTGACCATAAAAGCCAAATAACATTTCCAATTCAAACAAACAATATCATCATCATACCATTGTTGCCATTTCCATTCAAACCCACAGAAGTCTCATCCGATCATGAAATGTGCTCGAGATGGAGATGTCCGATCTCTCAATACATTATTACTGCATCACGGAAGCAACAACACTTCTCCTTCCTCTCAAACTGCTGCAACAACAAACATCACAAACATTCCGAATACAAGTGTCATCATGTCGGGCACTACATTCACCTTAAATTCGCCTCGGAATGTTTCAGAGACCATCACGATGTCAACCTCCACTTCAATGCCTTCCATGATCATGTACAATCATTCTTATCATGGTATCGGAGGAGGATCGTTGAGTGCTGGAACTACAATGATGGCCGCTGCTGGCCATCCGAATAACACTGCTGTTCAACAATTTCAGAATTTACATTCGTTAGTGAATTACGTGGATGAAGAGGATGTATGTTGTGCTATGATTTGTTGCAATCATTTTGTTGGATGAAATTTGAATTTAAAAATTAATGGAATTATTCTTTGGGTTTCTTTCTTGATGACCAATTTCGAATATTCGGCAAAAATTGAATAGGATACCTATGTATGTAAATTGGAATTTTGGAAATTTTACGAGAATTGAAAATATAATAATATTAATTTGAAAATATTACTGTACTGGATTTTAGGAATTATATGTGAGTAGTCTACAAAATGAAGTATCAAAATGATTGTGACACTTTGTGACAAATGTTGAAAAGACTCCATTAATGATGGCATGCAGACATGGAAATTTTCAAACTGCCCAAATACTGTTAGAACATGGAGCAAGCGTTGAAATGGAGTCAGCAGTAAGTACACTTTCAGAAAGCGAATTTGGAAAAGGTTGTTAAAATTATGAAAATCCTCTAAAACTCTAGTATGATGGTTATCCACTCCACATTGCAATTTTAGGGAAAAACCTGAATATTGTCATGTTGTTAGTGGAACAATACCACGCGAATATTCAGCAACCGTCAAGATATGTACGTAAAAACAATCATCATCAATTTGAAACATACTTCTATAATCATTGCTATAGTATCATGAAACGCCACTATTTATTGCAGTTGCTAACAATAATTTACAAATTGCCAACTATCTCATTGAGAAAGGAGCCAATGCAGATTATTGTAATTATGTAAGTCTTTTTCTTTATGTGAATTAAGAGGAATCAATTATTTTCAAAAGAATGGACTTGTAAGTTTTGAAATTCTGAAGAGTACATTCCTACGTTAAATCGAAATCTTAGTGTTGTCTGCATTTGGCATGTACAAATAATAATGAAGCAATGGTAAAACTCTTGTTGGAACAAGGAAAGGCAAAAGTGAACATCATGTCCACTCAAAATGATATCAAGGACAGAACCACTCCCCTAATGATAGCTTGTCGAAATGGTAATACTCGAATTGTCAACCTATTGTTGGAGCACTACGCAAAAGTGGATATTTATGATCATGTATGTATTCATTGTGAATATGATTCTAAATCTCCCTAAATCACACATTTCATTAATACCTTAACTGATCAACTACTCTATGATTTATATTGAAATAATACAATTTCAGAAAGGACAAACGCCACTTCACATTGCAGCAAAGCTTGGATATTTTGACATTGTGAAAAGTCTACTTCGTCACTGTGCAGACAAAAACAAAAAAGATTCTGAAGGGAAAACCGCAGCTAATGTTTCAAAAACTAAAGAAATTGAGGATTATATACGACATTTTTCCAAAAAGAACACACAAATCTATGCAAAGCTGAAAAAGGCGTACGAATATTACGAAAAACTACTTTTCAGTAACGACAATGACATTTTATTGAAATCGAACGATTTATTTAAACCTCTCAATAGGGAGCAAGTCAATTACAATTTGCTCATTGATTGTATCAATTTCAAAAGAATGGAGTTGAAAGAAGAATGTGGTCCAGCCGAGTTAGAAACACGCTTTCAGGAATATATTTATAATTTAGGTTATAATTCATTCAAGTTGGGTCTAAAACCAATTCTCAAACTTCTCATTCAACACTTTAAACTTGTTCCCATTGAGCTTCATAAGAGAAATCCAAATCAGGTAGATATTACCTCCAACCTGTATGACTACTGTGTGAATGTACTGAATAATATCAACAAGAAACAATTATTTGTCAAGTACAAGAACAACAGAATACGAATGGAAATAACCACTAACACGAAACCAAAAGATTTGATGGACTCTCTACGAGAAAACTTTTTCAGTAACACCAATCGTTTGTTTTCGAAACAGGAATTACTATTGGTCTATGAATGTCAAGGTAGAAATATTACAGTGAACAAACCAGAAGAAATGGAGGACATGTTGAGGTACTTTTTTGATAAGAGGAATGGTCACATTGATCAATTTGAAGTTGAACTCATTTACAATGAAACAGAGTGGATACCTGTTCATGAATTGGGAAGAGGAACCTATGGAGTAAGTATTTAACACAATTGTTATAACAAGAGCTTGTTGTTGTGACACCTTTCTCGCTAACAACAGGTTGTTTATATGGCGTAAGTCTGGATGAATATTGTAAACATGATTGCATGATTCATAACTATTGACAAACTATAACAATAATCCCAAATGAATCTTTTTGGATCAGTCTCGATCAAGCTCCTCCCTATCAACGAGTAGCCGTTAAAGAGTTCGACATTAAGAATGGTGACAATACTAAAATTCCAAAATGGAAAATTGAGCAAGAGGTCAAATTAATGAGTAAGATTGATCATCCACACATTATCAAATATATATCGACCAAATCAACCAGTAACAAGTTTTACATCAAGATGCAATACATGTCTGGTGGAAGCTTGAAATCCATGTAAGTGACAAGTTTTACATCAAGATGCAATACATGTCTGGTGGAAGCTTGAAATCCATGTAAGTGACAACTTTTACATATGAAAAACTCATGAAAAATTTGCACTTTTTTTGTATTGTTGAATATTGAATATCTATCAATATTCTCAATTCATCTATTTCTAATTGTATTATGTGTTATTTTGTTATTTTTTTAACACAACACACAGGATTCAGAAAATAAGCTCAGCAGAAAAGTTGAAATATCCAAAATTAACAAACTATCTCATCCAGAAATATGCCTCTCAAATTCTGAGTGCTCTTGTATACTTGCATGAAGGAAGTGAGACTCGTAGATCAATCGTACATCGAGATATTAAGAGTTCCAACATTTTGCTGAAAGATGTCAACACGGCAGTATTGTGCGATTTTGGTGAAAGCTTACTTTTAAGAGACGACATTTCAACTAATATGAAAATGACAAAACCAGAAATTGAGGAACGAATTTGCGGAACTCTTCTCTTCATGTAAGTAACACGAAAGAGTTGTCTCATGCCAACCTTGAAATGCCACAACATTGATTCATTCATTGACTCATGTACTTGTCAACATTCGATTGATGGTATATTTATATTGACAACCATGTCAATAGGGCTCCAGAAATGTTCAGAAAAACCGTTCTCAAGAATGCCATCTATTCGGATATTTGGAGTTTTGGATGTACATTGTGTGAGTGGATCAGTGGTAAGAATCCTTGGGAAGAAACTGGTCTCCTCAACATTAAGGATCGAGAAGGTCAAATTCGTTACATGATTCAACACGCCGATGAATTGGAAAATTACATTCCATCTTGCTATTACGATGAATTGAAACAACTCATTCGAAAATGTTTGAGATATCATCCAACATCGAGACCAACCGCTCGACAACTCTTAGAGGAACCCTTCTTTAAGATTAAATTCGAAGAGGACAAGTATGTGATATTGGTAAGTAGGATAACGTTCCAAATTTGAAATTTCATGATCGTTTGAAAACAACGACAATCCAATGACAAATCCATATGGACTGCTAATTTCAATTTCTAACACTCACTCACGCTCACTCACACTCACTCGTCACAGGAACGAAATTTTATCATGAACGAAATTCACAAAGAATTGAATCAGGCCATTAAGAGAGTCGAAGAAACCAAACAAGAACAAACAGTCTTTGAACGATCCATTGATTTGCAAGAAATGGGTCATCAACATGACTTGAGTGCTTCAACCTCATTCTCCTACCTCACTCAGTCAGAACACCTTGATTCTTCATCGGGATCTCCAGGATCTGCTATTGATTTGCAAGATGAAGAATTCTATCGTCAAAGTATTGCTAATTCGAATGGAATGAGCTTCTCATCATCGATTTCTTCTTCACAGTCTTTTGTCAATACTCAGGGAAGTAGCAGCTATCAGTTTCAATCAACGCCAACACCGAGTGGTGACACTCTGATTCATCATTTTGGTCGAACTTCTTCCCCAACTATGAATGAGAGAGCGGGAGAGAGCTTTCGAGAGAGTTTCACAAGTACAGCCTCGAATGCGGCGAGTGATGTCGTTCAGCATGATGGGAGTGACATCTTGACAAGCCCTGGAAGTGATATTTAGAAGAAGAAGGCTCAATGTCTCTCTCTCGCAATATTCCTATAAAGAGGAATATTGTTTTTGAGCCTTGAGATCGTCATTTAAAGATTTGTCACAAAGCAAGTTGAACAAACATTTTCAATTTCCGCCAAGAAAAAAAATGCAACAAACGTTTTCTAACAAGGCTTTCATCAACAACTTTTTTCAGAAACGAAAAGACGGATATCAAGACCATTCCGAAGATGTAAGTGCGCTTGGTTTTTGCATGGGAGAGCAAAGACAACTGAAGTTTTTACAGATTGATGATTTGCCTCCATTGGTAGATGAAGAAGACGATGATGCACCTCCTCCACTTGTGGAAGATTTTGAAGAGGATGATGATTCCGATTCTCCTCCACCACTTTTGGATGAATATGAGGGTTTTGAAAATAGCGGAATGAAGACTGACTATTCAATTTCATCATCAACGCTTAAAACTTCTTCACAATCATCCACTCATATTCCGAAAGTGTCCACATTACAAACAAGAGATGACGACTATGTACCCCCTCTCTTGGATGATGACAGCGAGTTGGATGAGCAAGATGATGAAGGCGAAGACGATGTACCTGATCTTCTTGAGGACGAAGATGAAGAGGATGAGGAGGATTTCTACAGAGAAGAAGAGAGTGACGACGATGACGATGATCTTGAGGATCTAGATGCTCACTACTCAAGTAGTGACTCGGATAAAGCTCACTTCATGCGTGAAATGATGTCACGAGTTCGTTCGGAACGAACCAAGACGGTGAAACCTCAGCCATTTCCCACTGTTCCTAACATCCCAATGGATGCAGCAACCGAAGAAAAAAGGCAAAAAGAATGGGAGGAATATAAACAGAAAAAGATTGAAGAGAAATTAAGGAGAGAAAATCTAAAAAAGAAAAGACAAGAGCTTCAAGAAAAACAAATGTCATCCAAAGCGGCTACTGCACAGGAAAACGTCACGACCTCACCACCAACGAACAAACCAGAGGTTACTGAGGCTCTAGTTGGGTTAGGTACCTGCTTGAACTGTACACTTGGAAACAAAAGCATCACAAATAAGGATGAGTATTACGTATGCACATGTTCCAATAAGTGCAAGTTACAATTTCACAAAAATTGTTGGCTTAAGTATTATCGAGCCAATCGTGCCAGTGACAAATCAGTCATTTGTCCCACTGAGGCATGTGGCTACATTGAAGATTTATTTTTGTATGATAGGGAAGAACAAAAAACGAGAACCAAATGCCCCGCTCCTACTCTCTCTTCAGCACGACGTGAGCCTCCAAAGAAGAAGAGCGAATTATTCAAGACAGGTGCCACTGTCGAAGAAATTAATACTTCCACGAGTCAAACTTCGAAGAAGAAGAAGGCTCAGAATGAAAAATATGCACAACAACAACAGCCAGAAGTGGAGGATACTGCCACTGTCAGCAACACAGACACCTCCAGCACTACAACTACCACAACTACCACGACCACGTCAACATCAGCTTTCACAACTACTGAAATATTTGATGAGAATCAAGTTAAGGTATCCGTTGTGGGTGGAAAGCTGGCGAAGGCTGTCGAGAAGAAGAAACTTATGGATAGAGCTTTGGAAGAAACAGAGAAACGAAAGAAAAAACACCTGTATCAAAGAACTGACTTTTCCATCAAGCCTGGCCACGATGTTGGTATCGTAGTAGCAATTGAACCCATGAGAAAAGTATTGACACAATATGGCTACATGAAATGCCAAAATGACGATTTGCAGTTAGGAGATTTGATACAATTCCAAATTGAGGAGGGAAATGACTATGTGAGAAATGTAGAATTGATCGAACAACTTGAGAATGTACCTGATAACCTCTCTGATCTTCATGAACAGCTGAAGGAGAATCTCAAAACCATTAAGGAAAAGTTTGGCGTGAATATTGTTTTCAAGTTTCGATCTTCCAAAAAGAAAAAGCCCACCTCAACCTCAAGCAAACAACAGAAAAAGACATCCAACAAGGTCTCAGACGATCAGCAACAAGATGATACAGTTGATTCAACTCTTGATGTTGTAGCTTCATCGACAACAAATAACACGACAAATACTCACACTGTGGCTGGTTCAATGTCAGCATCATCATCTAAGGAAGGTCGTCGAGTCTTTACCATGGAAGATGTCTCTCAATTTTCTTCGCCCTTGACATCAGGTTCTCCGTGGTGCCTTGGACAAGTTTTGGACAAGAAGGAAACTTTTGGAAAGATTCAAGTCTCACTCTTTGCACTTTCCACTCCAACCGCTCTACAACAGCAAGAGGCCTACTTTTTCCACAAGATGCACGTGAGTAAGCAATCGGTAGAACCTCAACTCGGAAATTTTGTCATATTCACAATTAATGAACAAAATAAGGGCGTCACCAATATCCATGTCATATCCAACGATTTGTATGAATATTATCTCACGTCGAGTCAATGAATGAATGAATGAATGAATCAACCCATTACAAGAGATCTTGGTTGTATATTTCTTGATGGGCAAGAGGTTCACAATCTCGACAGGCTCAATCCTGTGAGGTCAATCGTTCAAAGAAGAGTCAAAAGATGTCGATTGACCTTACAGAAGGTGTCAAGCAGTGAGATCAAGCATCTAGATGATCAACATAAAGGCTGCTTCTTTGGATAATAAAATAAACCAACGAAGCCTTGATCAATGCTCTTTGAACATCAGCAACCTTTGGTGAGATCCATTAGTACCAACAGCCGAGTTGAAGAGAAAAGCCGAATTTCCAAATCAAAAAATTTCCCACATCATCTTCGTCATTCTTTTCTCACATTATTTTTTGATTCCCGTTTAGCATCAGCCAGAGCTTCATCATCAGCCATCTCCAAAAAATTAAATTTAATCATCATCCCCTATCATAACAACAATTAACAACACAATCTCCTCTCAACCACAACAAGAATAACCATGCAAGAGAGAAGAGCTGCCCATATGGCTCATTCCCACTATACGACTCATCCTTCCTCACAGGGGAATCCTCCTCCAGGTATGATGCAAGGACCTCCACCACAATTGTCCCATGGTCCTCCACCTCCACCAGGTGGATCTGCTCATGGCCCACCGCCTCCTATGATCAATCCACCTTCAGTGGTTCATGGTCATGGCCCTCCACCACCTGCTATACTTGGGCCCACCGTTGTGATGGACATGATGGAACAAATCAAGAGTAGTTACGTAGCGATGGAACAAGAATACAACGTATGCAAGATGCACCGGGATGAATTGGAGAGAAAGTTGGATGCTCAAATATCTGAATTTCAATTAATGCACTCTGCCATTGTTGAATTGGAGAATGCTTTTACTCACGCAAAACAACAGTAAGTGTGTGTGAGAGTGTACATTTTTGGTTATTTGACACGCTTTTTTATTCTCATCACGAATAATTGATAATTATCCTCATCGATGAATACTTTTTCAAATTCTTTTGCTGTTGTTGTTATTAATAATAATATTTTGAACATCTCCTATGAAACCACACAACACCAACAACATTATCACACAAATCGTCATCTTGCCGAATCTACTACTCATCAAACAACATCTCAAATTTGTTGAAAACCATTCCTCTTCTCGCCTGAAACTTATCGCTTCTCCTATGGTTCATTCTCCCTCGCCTACTCACAACTCTCATACTGCCACTGATGATCAATACAAAATACAGCTACGAAGATCGAATTCAACAAATGCAATCCACCATTGAACAACTCAGACAACAGCTCTCACAACAAATGACAGGACAAGAGGGTGGTATTCCTCCATCGATGCCTCCCATGTCGTCATTACATCAACAACCACCTCCAATGGTTCCTGGAATGGGTTCAAACAGAGGTGATATGCTTTCTGGGCCAGGTACTAATGCACCTTCTCTTCCTCCACCATCGTCTCTTGGAAGTACTTCTAATCCTCCACAATTGCCTCCACTTCACAGCAATCCAATGTCTAATCAGCTACCAAATGCACATAATGGATCACCATCACAACCATCACTTCCTCCAATGGCTGCCAATAATCCTCCACAAATGTTGGGACAACAGCCTCCACCACCAATAGGGCTCGGAGGGGTACCACCTCCACAGTTGCCACCTTATGACGGCAAACAATCGGTAGGCTCTCGTGAAAGAACAAGTCCCTTTCCACCAAGCAACGGACCACCATCGCTAGGTAATCCTCATTCATCGACACCAACTGGAATGATTCCTTCTTCTGATTTGATGAATTTGCATAATGCACCATCACAACAACCAGGGAATGGATCATCTCTTCCACCCATGTCAAAGAATGGAATGAACATTCAAGGTCCACCAAATTCTTCTCAACCTAACACAAACGTAAGTGACTCATATCCACATATTATAGAGAGGCCAATTTCAGTAAATAATATGATGATGCATCATAATACACAGCAAGCTCAAACAAATGGAATTCCAAATGATGCAAGGCAAATACCTGTAATTACATCATCTCCACAACAACCACAACAAACTACTGTTAATTTATTTGATACAAGAAATGAGAATGTTGTAAAGAAAGAAGGAAATGATTGGGTCGTAGTATTTAATCCTCAAGTAGCAGCAACAACAAATTTGAACATGAGCTTGTATCACAATTTGGATCAAGAAAGTGTTGTTTGTTGCGTCAAATTTAGTTCCTGCGGAAGATATTTGGCCACCGGAAGTAACAA
This sequence comes from Naegleria fowleri, assembly GCF_008403515.1. NCBI lineage: Eukaryota > Heterolobosea > Eutetramitea > Acrasida > Naegleriidae > Naegleria > Naegleria fowleri. Next base: position 675,997 of record NW_025407980.1, read on the forward strand.
ACAGGCTATCGTATTTGATGTCGATTCAGGAAAGAAGTTTGGAACCTTCTCAACACTCGGACCAATCACAAACCCAACCAGACATTCCGAAGAGGACGAAAATGATGAAGGTAAAAAATCAAGTTCAAATCCAGAAGAGTCTGATCAAGCCAATAATATGGATGGAACTGGAAAGGACGACTCATACATTAGAAGTGTTTGTTTCTCGCCTGACAACAAGTATCTAGTTGCTGGAGCTGACAAAACTGTAAAGATTTGGGATGTAGACACAAAACAAATTTATAGATCTCTTGAGGGCCACGAATTGGATATTTATTCACTTGATTTTTCACCTGACAGCAAACTTTTGGTTTCTGGAAGTGGTGATGGAAAGGCAAAGATTTGGGATATGGAAACTGGTGAATGTAGACACACTTGTGGAAATGAGGAGATTGGTCCACGAGAGGGAGTCACCAGTGTTGCCATTTCTCCTGATGGTAGAACAGTTGCCACAGGATCATTGGATTGTGTTGTTCGTTTGTGGGATATGACCACTGGTGAATTGTTAGAGTCCTTGAATGGTCATGATGACTCTGTGTACAGCGTTGCATTCGCTCCTGATGGTAAAAGTCTTGCATCTGGTTCATTGGATAGAACCCTCAAGATTTGGGACGTGAAATCAGCTCAGTGCACTGCCTCGTTATCAGGACACAGAGATTTTGTTTTGAGCGTTGCCTATTCACCAGATGGTAGATGGTTGGTGAGTGGTTCTAAGGATAGAAGTGTTCAATTCTGGGATCCAAGAAGCAACATTTTACATTTGATGTTGCAAGGACACAAGAATTCTGTCATTAGCGTTTCTTTGAATCCTAAGCGACCTCTTTTTGCTACAGGTAGTGGAGATTATCGTGCAAGAGTTTGGAAGTATCAAGACTAGAAGTCAGTCTCTGGAGCTGTCGACATGTTTAAGATTTTGTTTATTCATTGCATATATCACTAAACAACTTTTATTTATGTAACCTCAGGCTTGCTCTTCTTCTTCTTCACATTAATTGGTAGTGCAGACACGATTGGTTTATTTCACTGCTAAAGAGGTAATTCTTAAATTTAACCGATTGAATCAAAAGGCTTGAAGGATTGTTTCAAAGAAAATGCCGTTTTCACCTTTCCAGGGCTTTGATAATCAAACTACGACTTCTCCTTCCTTCCATGCTCGTTCTCTCAACAATAGTAGCAGCAACACTACTAACCACATCTCGAGAAACAGAAACCTTAGAAAGGAACCAAACACAGTGTCTGGAACATCTTCCCGTCCAACTGAAGGCCTTCTCTACTTTCAAATTCATCATCCAGTGTTATTTTCCCGAGTGATTGACCTTCTGAGTCAATTTACGGATTTGGTGCATCTTCAAATGAGCCCTCAGAAACTAATCATTCATTCTGTTGATACTACCAAAGTTGTTCTCTATGAATTAGCCTTACTTGAGGGTAAGGCTTTTTCCTATTTGGATTCCGCCCTTGCTTTTGGCTCTTACAAGAAACGCCCAAGCATGGTAATCTCTTCAAAGAAAGTTATCATTCCTTCCATCTTTAAACATGTACAAGAGGTTCGGGTTGGAGTGAATTTGAAAATTCTTGCTCATACTCTAAAAGGTTTAAAAAACCAAGATGAATTATTCGTGTTGATCGACCATTCCGAGGAAGTAATGATGATGAAAGGAGCATTTCAAGAGTCAAGCATGGAATTTAAAGATCCAGAAATTAAAATCACAGTGAAAAAGAAGCAACCCGATCGAGTGTTCACTTATTCAATGTCTCAATTCATTATTAATGATCATGAATTGGAGACTTTTGAGATTGAACAATTCGATAATCAGGTACAAGTGGAGATTCTCATGTCCACAAATTGTTTCTCGCAGATCATGCAAGATTTAAGTCAAATGAAGGGAGAACGTCTGAAACTTGAAATATATTATGAAATTCCGTCTCCATGTCATGCCATCTCCGGTATGGTTCAAAACCTTGGAAACACTCTTCACGACTCTTTAAGGTTGTTCTTCAAAACTTCAAAAGATTGTCTCGAAGCAACGATTGAAATTCAAAACTCTGCAATTGGCACGGAGGAAGACATTGTCATTGGCTTCACAGAGTCTTATTCGAAACAATTACAAAGTGGAATTGTGACAAACAATACGAACATAGAGAATGAAAGTGGCAATGAAACTTTGAATCAATTCGAAGGCTCCAAGAACCCTTACAATGTCACCTCAACAATTTCCAATGAATATTCGTTCAGAATTTTATCCATCCTGTCGAAAGCAAGCAAAATATCGGATCAAATGTTGTTGCAAATTTGCGAGAATGGACCCTTGGGTGTTCTGTATGGATTGGAGGAAGGTATGGGTTCATTTCAATTCTTTGTGGCTCCTTATTTGAATGATTGTTCATCGGATTCAGATCATGAATGATTATGGTTGCAATACACAATGAATTTTCACTGTCATGATCAATTCAGAACCATTCGTTCAACCTGAATGTATATTTTCAGTATCATGTGTTTTTAAATAATGCTATGAAGTACCATGTTCACCCTGAATATATATGAATGACATTCCCGTGTTGTAAAATTAATTACTTTTTTTATTTGTCATCCTTAAATCCAAATCTAGCATTAGTGTTTTTCAAAATGAGTAGTCATCTAACTAGTTTGAAACAAACTTGTTGCGATTTCTGAAATAATAACATAGCATTAAATAACAAATTAAATTTGCACCCACATAGTTTCTCACTCCATATCAGCGATCATCATCATCATTTATCATGAGTGCTTGTTATGCATATTTTGGAAAATTTTACCGGTCATCATCATTGTTGAACATTCCGACTGGTTTTTATTACTATTAAATATCTTGTAGTTGCAAACTTACCTAATAATTGTCGTATTTGTTGTTGAGTGAGATGAGGAGAAATTGAATTTTTCAAAATGATTCTTGATGATACATGGTTGTTGGTATTTTCCGAACTTGTTGAACTGAATGGGCTGTTCATAATATTATTATTACCGAAATTCACAACACGACATGATGCTGAATAATTTAGAAATGATCCCGAGGATGTCATGGATTTCTTCACTGTTGATGATGATGATGTGAGAGCACAGCCATGTCGACGACGGCACAAGGAACCCAATAATCGACTTGTTTGCATTTTTTTGAATTTCAAATTTTCTTCTTTGAGATTAGTTCAATAGAACTTTGTGTTCCTCGAGATTGTGGTTTCACTACATTTCACAACGATATGAATAATACACAACTGGATGTTGATCACAATGGTCAACAAAATAAATAAATAAATAATATTAAATGAATTGAAAATTTAATTCTAATAATAATAATTATTAGTATCATAACGCAATTAGTATATCATAGCACAAGTCATTCCACCCATCAATAGTGAAAAGGAAGAGGATTTGCCAATGTATTCACAAATCTCAAAAATTGATTCGCCACTTCTTCTCGTGGCAGTATAAAATCATCCTTCTGAACAGTCACCCATGAATCTGCATTCGTCTTGTCCTCCGAATTTGTCACATTTAATGGTTTTCGACACATGGGACATGTTTCATTCCTTTGATTCCATGCTTGAAGACATGGTTCACAAAATTGTGAATTACAACATCCAGTTGCAATGGTTGTTGGAGCATCCATACAAATACAACACAATTCTTCTTCTTCTGTGGTTTTGGAAGTGTCACATTGGTGTGAACATTCCTTTTCAAGAAGATCATGAATGGCTTTTTCATTGTGAGAAGAATGTGACAAGGGAGAGGTTGAGATTTTTGGTGTCACTGTTGAAGAGGAAGAGGAGGAGGACCATTGTTCTTCACGGAATTTCTGACTTTGTGTTTCTTGTTGATGATTATTAAATAATTGATGTACATGGCATTCGATTTTGGCTCTTTCGAGAATGGTATAAAAAGTTTTCAAATCTAAAATCTTCCATTGTCGACAAATATTTTCATTCTTTGTGAGATGTGAAGGTAATACAAAACCCACATGATGAGTTCGATCACAATTTTGAATAGATTGTTGTAATAGTAACTTTCGATGCTCTTCGATCGAACTTTTATGTCCGTGACAATCGAAATACACTCGATATAAATTAATTTTCAAATATTTGGCAGGAATGTATTTCATTTCTTCCTCTCGAACATTTTCAAAAAAGTCTCGATTCATCAATTCAAAATACAAATAAAATTTGGAATGATATAAAAAGTGAATACTCAAATAATTTAACAAATTAAGATCACAAAGGAATGTTCCGATATTATCTGGAACTTTTGAATTTCCTCGTGATCGAGATGATGAAGTGAGAGGAGAACCAGAAGTGGAGTTCGTTGTGGATGTGGTTCTGTTGTTAGGATCGATGGAGGATTCCATCACCGCAGAAGTGTGTTCGAGTAACGACGAATTTTGTAAAATATCCGAAACTGAATTTCCCATGATGAGAAAAGAAGTGCAAATAACGGTGATGATGATGGTGCGTTTTGATCGATCTATTAGGAGTAGTGCGGTATATCGAATAATTATAACACAACAACAACGTGACTCTTGTTGAGGATTTTGCGAGAGGGAGAACGAAATTTTTTTTTTAGAAAGTCTCTTTTGGGTCTTTGCCTTCTAAAATCCATTTGGAAGGTGTCTGAACAGATTTCGAAAGATATATTATATATAACAGGAGAAAAGGTTTGACATTTGGGTTCATAATTATAATTTTAGTTTTATTTAAAATTAATTATTAGTGTTTAAAAATTAATTTAAATAGTTGTGAATGCAATTCTCAAAATTTAATTAACTTAATTGAAAGAATTATTCCTCTCGTCACTCTTCGTGTTGTTGCAGGATCCAATGAACAAGGAGATCAATCTTGAACTGAATGGAAACCTCAATATCATTATTGAAATAAATGATAAATTTGGACGAGTGATTATGCCGATTCAAAGGTGAATCGTTCATGCTCCTTTCTTCATCACCTAATAAGTGATTCCTCGTGGTCATAGTGGTCATGGTGGTTTTGGTGTTGTTACTATTTTCGAGAGAATTTTCACACAACCATTCAGTAGGCAAGGATTCAAAATTTTGTTTCACTTTATCGTAATCTCTCGAATGTTGTGCTGGATGACAATTCAGTTGTAAGGCAATACTTTCTCGACATTTCATTTCATCACGTTCTACTTGAATGCAATAGAAATAGGTTTTTAAGGTCACAGAATCATCAGAGAGAGTGGTTTGGTGTGAAGAATCTTTGAAAGGATGATGATCAACTGGTATTAAGGAAGAGAATTCTTGATGTAATTTTGAAAGAACATGTTCAAATTGTTTCACTGATTGTAAAGTAGACAAACACATGCCATCAATGAATATGTACAATTCATAATTATTATTACTGAGATTTTCTTTTTTTGAATCATGTTCAAACTCACTTCCATTCATTTCGTTCAATAATTGAAACATGAAAGACTTGACAAAATATTCAATACTAGTGCGAATCCATTCATCCACTAAATTCTTTTCAAAATCCGAGAAATTCGGGCCTCCAATACTATTTGGGAATATTTCATTTCGCAATCCATCTCGACTTAATTTGATCATCATCAATTTCGTTTGAACGCGATTGGAATTGGATTCAAGCATGGTGGTTTTTAAAATTTTCATTAAACATTCGCAAAGAAACGATTTACCCGATCCAGGAAGACCTCGGAATACAATGAGATGCACTTGGAGCATGTGATGTGGTTGATGTGGTTGTTGAGACATTATTTTGAAAGTTATTTGAAAATTGATAAAAATTTTTTTTTTTAAAATGAAAAAAAATGGAAACACTGGAAGACCTGCTACGAGTGGTGAAACGGTTTTCAGATGCAATTTCCAACCCGAAGATTGAGAATGATGAAGATATTTATTACATGGATCAAGAAATTACAACAACAAATCAAAAATATCTATTGAAACAATTGCAAGAAATTGCAAATTACATGCGATCAATGGATCGGTGGATTGAAAGCAAAGCCTCTGGATGTGTTGGAAAACAGTTTTGGAACGTTATAAATGATTTATCATCATTTCAATATTCAAATGAAGTATTGGATAATGATCAGACCACCTTACAGCAAATTGTTCAATTATGCGAAAATGTTTATTCTATCATTTGGACATGGAGAGAGAAATTGATTTATTATTACGCGTATAACACTACTATCCAAGAATTTGATACTGAATACTCTCATCTCGACACAATATTACGCTCATTAAGTGGCATTTCTTTTCATGTAGCACTTTCTACATTAGCAAAAACTAAGAACACTAACAACTTCACAGACGAAAGTATTCCAATATTCGAAAAATTACTAGAAACTATTAGAGATGTATTTTTGAATGTTGCATTACTCTGTGAAGGGTTAAATTGGCTGCTATATTTAGGATCGACAACGGAAGAAGGCTCTTCTCGACATTGTGATCATATTAACGGAAAACTCGATGAGTTGAATAAGCTATACTCCAGTACAGGTTCAACAATTATAGACTTAATTTCAATATCGGTATATTTTCTGAGAAAATCCTCATCTGTTGAAGATCAACTCATTTCACACTTGTTTCTTTCTCTTCATTTAGATAATATTATTTTGCTATTGTCAAACATGACTCATCATGATGACGAAAAATTAATCGATAGACTGTTAAACATCTCAGCGCTCAAATTGAATGTTTTCAACACCATCTACGATGTCAATATTATGATCAAATGGATTTGCGTGTGTTCGTTGCTTTCTTGTGTAAAATACAAGATGGCCAATGTCAAAGATTTTTCAACAGTGTTGAGATGTAAATTTATTGATATTTATTCAGCAAACAAGATTGGATCTTGTACTTCAAAGCGTGCGAGATCCCCATTGATTAAATATGTGATATCCCATATTGAGCAAACATTTCACAAACGTTTTTGGGAGAACACAACTATTGAACATGATTCCACATTTGATTATTTAGATAAATTATGTTTCGGAGGAGGTCAATACAATTTCAGAACCTTATCAACACGTAAAACCATCAAATCTCCAGATATATTCATCATGATTAATTTGATTGTTAAAACGCTTTGCCTCAGAACAATATTTCGCTTCTTTCCAAACATCTCTGACGAATTTGATCTTGTAAAAAGATTCAATGTAGCCGATGAGGTTGTGGACATTTTATGGGAATGTATCACGTTGGGCAGTCCGTTAGAAGCATTCAATTGGAATTGCACAACAACTGTTGAAAAGACATTCATTCGCTTGCTTAATGACCATGGAGGTCACAAATTTGCTTCTTCTTTGCAACAATTGATGCTTATGAATGGAAAAAGAATAGATAACGATAGAGCTGCATTTGAGAGGGTTGGCGATTTTATAGAGTTCGCTCATTCTGCTTTGAATCTAATGTTCAATGACATGAATCGAAATTATTTTGCCAAGATGAGAAGTTTATTAGCTCTTACGTGCTGCAACATTGGACGACAATATTATTTATCGAAACAAGAATCAAGTTGCTCACAAGAGTCACATCAAGATCCTTCACCCATTTCCATACCGAATGAGGCAATTTATTCAACACAAATTTCGTTTTTAAGGAAATTTTTCAGTTCTCGCTTTTCCAACTTGCGATTTTTGAATTTGCATCGTTTTTTCGAAACACTTTTTCTAAACAAGCCAATCAACAACGAGTCTCTTTCAATCCAATTATACACCATTGCTAGCAATCATCAACAAGAGATGGAGTTGTTTTTGACAAGATTTGCCTTCTTGGACCATATTGAATTCAATTCCAAAACAGGAGAGTTTAATCTTCCATCCGCAATATGGAAAGAACTCTCTTGTCCAATTGCAATGAAAGAGAAGAACTTGTATCAGTGTTACAAGATGGAAATGTTAGTGGATGTGACCATTATTTGTAAACTCTTCTGAGAGGATTCTGTAAATGTGATTAGGATCAGGACCTTCTCCATTAAACAGTACAGCAATCAATCACTCGAAGAGGCATGTCACCTTTCACGTAATCAAGGATCACAAGAAAAAAAATCTTTGATGATTATTGGTCTTTTTCCTCCTTGTCGCCCCCACCACCACCACTAAATATTTACCTCACCACTCCAATACCCTCTTCTTCAATAACCGACTCTTAACAATGATACTTTCCCTTTCCCTCTTCTCTCTTCACATTGTCTCGAGTTATTACAAATATTATTCCTATGTGATTCACTATTGTGACGTGATGCGAAAAATCCAACACGTCTATGTGGTGGATGAAACAATTTTTACCTTGTTGTCTCCCTATGTGGCCATGTTGTTGATGGAAACGATGATCTTTTCGTGGGTGTTTCAAGTTTCTGTGTGGTTGTGTTTGTTGATGAGTGTCACCATGAGTAAGTGTGTTGAATCTCATTTTGAATGTGTGAATGAGATGATGAAAATTATGTAATTCATTGTTGATTCTTGATCATTGTTGAATCATGATGAAATGACACATTTGTGGACAATCCTCATCCTTTTTCGGAATTATGTGGACACACTAGTTCTCTTACTTTTTCAATTTAGACCTCCAGCTCTGGTTTATCCAATGACCAACAAATATTCCTTCATCGCCACTGTCACTTCGACATTATTCTTTCTTTCCAATTTCATCATTGACACTTTCTTTTTTGTAACATTTGTAAGGGCGAGTTCACATTTTTCATTTCTTTCCATTCTCTTGCTTTCACTTCCACTGATTCTCATCATTTCACACTCTCTCATCAAGTGCTGTAGTTTTTATGTGTTTTATACAAATACACAAGTTTTGGAAAATTGTTCCAAATTTTTCATTCCAATTGAAAATTTGACACATCCAGAATTGAAATTATTGGCAAAACAATTGTTTTACAAGAGAGAAGAAATGACATTGATTCAAGTTGTAGGATTATATGTCATCATGTTATTAAGCTGGTTTTTGTCAAATTCCAAATCTGGAATCTGGTGGTTGACTGGAATGATTGTTGGCATTCAATGTCTCACTCAAATTCCTTTCATTGAGAAACAAATTTCACGCATTTCGACACCTCTCTTTGAAAAGCACATTCTGTCTAAATTTACTTTCCTTGCCTTGATTTTCCCTGATTCCTATTCAGATCTTGAACATCAAGAACAAGAATTCATTCAACAAGTTGAACAATTGAAAAATATTACAAAAGAGCAACAAGCCACTGCTGTCACAAATCAAAATTCCACCAAATTGACCACTTCTTCACAACCTCTATCATCCATCAACAAAGAAGAAGTGAAAACCCCAGTAGGAATTCTTAAAAAACCACTCTCTACTACAAATTCTTCAAGTTTGTCCATAAAGAAGGAAAAGTCAGTCAAGACAAATTTGGAATCCAATTCTTCTGAAGAACATAAATCATCGACAAGCACCACAAAAACAAATCAAAGAGTTCCTTCCATGAGATTTAAAACAAGCTCTTTAGCGAAAATGTTAAAACAATCTCAACAACAAGTGGAATCTTCGTCTTTAACATTGACTGCGAATTCTTCTTCTGACTTGACAAACACAACAACAACGGGTACAGAAACAACAGAAGAATCTCGTAATGGAAGTGGAGTTGCCATTGTTGGAATCATTGGAGAACGATTGAAACAGAAATTACAATTGAGAACTCCTTCATCATCCTCACTATCGAAAGGCAGTGATGCTTCTGTGACAAATGCATCACAAGACAACAACACATCACTTGTCATGAATGAAGGAAATTCCATGGTTGTGAAAAAAGCAAAAATTTCAAAACCTCGTCGAGAAAAGACCCGGACAAATGTTTCATCCTTATTGAATGATGTGATTCAAGCAGCCAATGATCAGCACGATATTGAATTACCAGATCAAAATGAATTTGACAAGTTGGAGGAAATTTCCAAACTCGAGAAGAAATTGGGAGCTGTTGGAGCTTTGGCCACCATTCAACATCACAAAAAGGATCAGGAAAACAACAACACGAAGGAACAACAAGAGAATTCGACTTCTGCCTCTTCTGTAATTGGTAAAATGGGTGCTCGAACGGCCACCACTTCAACCTCGTCGTTATTATTGACCGACACAAATCAAGAAGCGGAACATGTAAAACCAAATCAACCAAAAGGAGGTGTTGCTGTTGGAGGTGGAGTTAGTTTGAAGGACATTTTAGCGGCTCGAAATAAGCTCAACAAAACTGGAGAGAATTTAAAATAGTTTCTTAGTTTCGTCGTCTTGTATTAAATTATGAAAAATCAAAATACATTTTGATTTCTTCGCAACAGATTCTGTCTTCAAGTTGGAAAAATAGGAGATGTTTATTGTCTGGGTTGCTTACACGCCAATTCTCACCTAATGTTCTCGAAACTGGTTCTTCTGAGAGTGTCTTAAATGATGCGAGAATGCACTTTCTTGCGAGCGTTGTGAGTGGTTGGAATGAGTTGAAAGTGCTTGGGAAGGTCGTGAAAACCCAGAGTGGATTGAACCATGTTCACTCTTTGCTACGCTTTTTCTAGACGCTGCACTATGAACATCCGACTTGTCAATCTTGGGTAAATGCTCCCTTTGTTGCTCGTCGTCACCCACGTCCGATTGTTGTTTTTTCAACTCTTGAATATCCTTTGCAGAGAGTGCCACGCTTAGATTGTCATCTGAGTTTTTCTTAAGGTCAGATATGAGATTATTGTAACGGCCATAGATGCTCTCGAATTGTTCTCTCTCTTGTTGCGATAATTTGTTCAACAGAAATTCTTGTTTTTGCTGAATTTCCTCAAGAATTTTGAGAATATTCCTTCGAGCCTCTTCTTCATGCTTGAGCGAGTGCTCGAGTTGACGAATTCGATCACTCTCGGCATCACTGCCAATCGAGAAGGACAATTCGGAGAGTTTCGATTTCCTACTCTTCTGAGAATATTTCGAGCGAGTGGAGAAGATGGATTTGGTGTCGAATTTGTCGTCATTGATTGGTTTTGTGGGAGATTCTGCAACAGCATCAGGATTTAGATCGGAGAATGCTTGACTGATGGCGTCACTCATTTGCTCACGGGTGTTTGGATTCAAAGGAGGAAGGGTCTTTGATTTTGAACTTGTACTGCTATGTTTCGATCGTACTGAAACCTTGTCATCTTCATTATTGATAGAGTGTTTGGAGAAGTCATGCTCGAAATTGTCCTTTTTCGAGAGCTCTGCAGCTAATTCCTCAATTTGTTTTCGTTTGTTTAGCTTTTTAAGGGGATAAAATGCATCTTTCTTAGGTGGTGGGGGTAATTTTCGTAAGCCATTATTGAATTGAGAGTCCTTGTAACTATGAACGACGATGGGTTGGTGAAGTGAGTTTCTTTGATCGATTCCAGAAAATTTCTTTTGTTGAACTTTTCGATTAAGGGCATTCATGTAATTTGCCAATTCCTGTATGGGAGGGTAGATCCTTGCTTTTCCAAAGACGGGTGATTGTCGTAGGGGTTGAGGAGTCTCTATGAGATTATTATATACAATTCTGTTGTCATAGTTATCGTTGTTACTGTTGTTATTGTTAATTGAAACTTCCGTCAAAAAGGTTCCGTCACCACCTGTTCTTTCATTGGCTCGTTTTGAAGTGTTATAACTTCGAGCAATGGAGGTTCCATTGAGCTGATTCGGGTTCCCATTGTTCAGTGATTGATGAGCTTTTCCTAAATTTGAAACCACGATGGAATTGTTATTGAAGGTGGCTGTAGGCTGAGAGATCATGAAGGGACTTTGCCCCAAATCCACATTCATTTGTTCAGCCATGTTAGGAATCTAATTACGTTTGGGACTCTAGTGATGATTCTTCCAATGATGTACCAACAGAACAAGTTGTTTCGTTAATTATAATATCAAAATTAGTTCAATAATGTTATTCTTGTTGTTTGTTGATGAGATGAACGTATAACGGTTGAAGGTGGATATCCTTAATGATTATGAAGTGTTCTAAATTCTTCTTTGAAACAAAGTATTGAGCAAATTCCTCATTCGTATAATCTCTCGTGTATGCTTTTCCTCTCTTTTCCACTATTCCAGTCGTCCGATAGATGAGAATCAACAATCAAATCCGAGAATTGTGTGAGTCGTATGACTGTACGGTAGGGGAGTATTTCCACTGAGTTTTTTTTCTATTTTTTTCTTTTCGTGAGAGAGAACATAAATTTACGACCGTTAAAAATGACCAATCGTGAAAGGAAGCTCCGCTGCGTGCGAGAGGGAGTCATAATTTTCATGAATTTTAGTTGTTGTGCCCTCTTGTCCTATTCATCGAGGATAATTGTTTCTTTTGATGGTGAGATTAAAAAGATTTCAAAGAATTAATTGGATGACGGCGGCCCTAACCAGTAACCAGTAGTGGAAAGTTCTTTTTCTGCGATCACTGACAGGGCCGCCGTCATCCAAAAAAAATATACCTCTTCTCTCTCGCCATTGTCGTCGTCATCATCAATGTCCAACCATTCGACATTGGGCACCATCAACTCACTCCTGATATATGCAGCTCGTGCTGCGGGATCTTCGGGTGCTCAACAAAATTCGGCCATGTTGGGAGCTGCGGGATCGGGTGGTGGTGGTGGAGGAGGATTCGTCCTTCCGTTCAGTGAACTCTCATCATCATCGGTCGCTAGTAGTGCTGCCACCAATAATCAAGTTCTACATTATGGCGATGTGCTTTCCTTGGTGTATGAAGATGAAAAATCTCACATTTCAGTTCGTGGATTAAATCCCATTCGATGTGGATGTGTCAATTTTCAGGAAAGTTACAAAACACCTCTCAAGGAATCCTTGTTCATGGTCATGAAAGGAGGTTCCTATTCGGCATTGAAACGATACAATGAATTTATGGAAACGAAATCAGGCACAACAACGGGAATACATGAACTTATTGCTTCCTCGAGGAGATCTTCCGCTCGATTCGGACGAAATGTGGCTGCCATGGTCAATAACAATGCAGAAAAGAGTTTGGAATCGAAACGACTCAAAAACAAGATGCAACGTGAGGAACAACAAAACAAAATTGAAGCCCAAAGAGTATGTAGTTGTGATGTGTGAAAATTTACATTGTTCTTATTATTATTGGTCTCACTCCTGTTGTCACATTTTGTTTATCCGGAATATCATTTTTGATTGCTCAATATTTTCCTAAATTTCCCTACTCACCAAATGTTGTTGTCACACATTCTGTCACTTGTCATTTTCTATTCACGACACTATACCACTCTTAAATAATGCTTATATTCAACTATAATTGATAACATTTTACCAATATATTAATGTTATGACACATATGACAATGAATTTTCACCCGAAAATAGGAACTCGGAAAAGTTGTCACTTATGGCGCTAGAATACAGCTCTTGCATTTGGAAACTCAGGAATATTTGACAGTCCTTCGAACAAATGCAGAGCTTGAAAAAGCATGCATTGGACTTTCGTTAGCTAGTAGTGGGAGTAGAACCTTCTTTCAAATTTTACCTCATTTCAAATTTAGAGAGGTAGGTTTGATTTTTCAAAGTTAAATTAATTTATCTGAGGCGACTCTGTGGTAAACAACTTAACCAAAACTTAATCATGAAATTTTGATAAATATGAAAAATTCGATTCATATGACATGATATTTAAATTGTAATTTTATTCAATCCATCCAACATGGTCATATTAACTTTCACTGTGTTAAAAATCAATCAATTAGGAAAATGAACCTGTTCGCCTCTCTGACAAGATCATTTTATTTAATGAAAAATCTAAGCATACACTCCACTGTTCACAACTCGTGTACAATAAGCCTGTCGTGAACAGAGACAATAGAAATGAAGTGAATGCAACTGCATCTAATTCTTCTAATGTGTGGAGAATTAACCTTTTTTCCTCATACTCTGTTCATCTCTCCAAAACCTTGATTAAGATCGGTGACGTTATTCGACTCTTCCACAAAGATGCAGAAGGATACATTTTCCAACATCATGAAAATATCAAATTGTTCACAGATAAGAGCGCTCTTTCTTCCATTTGCTCACTTTTTGAAATTGAAAGTTCAGATCGTTTTCGAGGAGGATTTGTAAGATACAATGTACCTTTCAGGATCAAACACTTACCAACAGGATGTTATTTAACAGTTCAAAAAGCCGATGTCTTTGATCCAAAGACTGACACTCCAAATACATCCGATAGTGGTTCCCTTACTTCACGTGGAGTTGGTGGCTGGCTAAAAATCAAGAAAGGTCTAAAGCAAGTATTGAAACCTTCATTGACAAAAGAGCCAACTGATGACACACTCTTTACGTTCCATTCGCCTGAAGTTGGAGCTTCTGATGCTGTTGGATATGGCCAACCCATTGAAAGGCGTAACTTGGTGAGAATTCGTCACGTTAAAACAGATACATGGCTTCATGCGGCGGAGAGATCTACAAAGGATATTATCACTTCACGAAGTGGTAGTATGTTTCGGAGCGATTCAAAGTCTTCGTCTCGAAGAGCTTCCATGTCTCCAACCATAGCCATGTTGAAAGATTCCTCGTTTTTTGTGGATCTTTCGTTTGAATACAGAAAAAAAGAAACCGATGTCTTTTCTATAAGCATGTCTTCAGAGAAGGAATTGAAGGATTTTCATGTGGTCAATCAAGTGTTTAGAGTTATTGGAAATTTTAGAAAGATGATAAAAGAGTCATCCACACAACAACCTCAACGAAGTGACATTGAATCCGTTTTGGAAATGTTGCGATTTGTCATTCGATTTTGTACGGAGAGTGGAGAACAAGATGTCATGAAAAGAGAAGGAATACCATATCCTGATCGACAATCGGCTTTCAGAGATATTGGTCTCATCGATATTATCATGAACATCATTCAAGAGTCAATGAATATCTTTGGAAAAGATGACAAATGGGATCAATTGTATCAATATAGCTTCCGTGCCATTCGACAAATTACTCTCTTGCACGTTTCCAATAGTTTATATGTATTCGAAAAGTATTTTCACGAATTGCAGAATCATATTTTGGGAGAATCTTCGAGTGTTGTTCTTCATCCAGCAAAAGACTTTTCAACAACCATTGGTCACACAAATACACAACTTCTCATTGGTATGATCAAGGATAATATGGAGTTATTGAACAGTATTACTCAAAAACAAATTGAAGGATTTTTCAAGTTACTTGTGGAAAGTGATCAAAGAAATCCACTCTATTTGGACTTGTTGAACATTTTGTGCAAGTGTGAAGAGAGACCCATTCAAAAGAATCAAAACGATTTAGTGTCACTTTTAAAAACAGCTCTCGATAATAATTCAAATCTCTTCATCATTCCAAGCATTGAGAAGGATGAACCTGTTGTCAAAATGCCATCCACAGGAGAAATCAAATCATTGAAGAGTTTTAGCGAGACTGAACATTTTATTTACATGCTCACCTCCATCCGTTTCTTTGCTTCGTTATGCTCGGGAAAAAACAGTCTCGCAATTCCTTTCATTCAACAATTGTTTCCCTACGATTTAGTTTTGAAATGTATACAGGACACGAAGGCGCCACTTTCGATCCGATCTGCCTTTGCAAATCTCATGGAATACTTGTATGTGGATGCCATTGGTATCGAGGAACAACCTGCTATCAAACTCACTCGAAAGTGGCTTGCCACAGGAGCCCATATCAAGTCGACTGCATTCGAGGAATACAGAGCTCGCCACAAGAAACTCAAAGACTTTATTCATGGCCACTTTTTCGTAGCAGGTAATCGAAAACTTTCTCCACAATCCGATCAAACTTTCAATTATCAACTCATTAAGATTTGTTACAAATTATTCTTATATCGTGCCTATAATCCGTATGGTGACGATTTGGAACAGAAGAAACTCGAAAGTTATCAGGACCAAGAAGAAATTTCAGGTATTGTCAACTCATTACTCAAAATGTTAAATTCGAGCAATGTTGGTGAGGAACACTTTATTGAGTCTGAGAGCAATAGAACCATCATCAAAATTAAGAACAAAATTAGTGACATTATTCTCTATGTTTTAGATATGAGAATTGACGTTCGTATTTCATTGTATCTTGATGTCTACAGTGCTAAAGAAAAAGACGTTGACAACACTTCAAATTTGGACACTATTCTCTCCAGAGTTGAAGAAAAAAGCAAAAAGATTCCATTCTTCCAGTTCGACTCAGAGGAGCACAACTTTGTTCCAGCCATGCTTTCATTGTTACAATATAAAAACAATGAAACACCCATTAAGGCTCTCAAAATGTTATTGCGATCACACATGCAAGAGATTGAGTTGAAGAATAATTTGGAACGTCTCGTACTACTCACTTCTCCTAAACTTGTCCAATCCTATGAAACCATTTTCAATTACTATAACAAGCTCAATAACTTGGTTAACAATGCCACATTCTCTGGAAGCAAACATGACTCAAAAGAATACAAAGAATTTAAGAGCACAGTGAACGGAATTGTATCCGATGCCAAAAAGTATGGACCTTCTGCTCAGAGTATTTTGAGAAATTTACAAATTCATGAACTCATGATCACCTGTCTCACAAAAACCTATCCAGAAAATATCAAGTTCAATATTTTCCAAAAAGCAGTATTGGTCTTGACTGAATTTGTGAGAGGCAATACAGAAAATCAAGTCGAACTCTTCCCTCACATTCAATTCTTTATCAATATATTTTCAGAAAAACTGGACACCAGTGAATTACTTTGCGAAATCGTACGAGACAATAGGGACCTTTTGATGAATATCGATGAAAAACTAGTTCACAAATATATTGACAAGGTTGGAGATCTTGGAAAGTTATCGTGGCATTTGAACTTTTTGAGAGTACTCACTCGAATTGGTACTTCCAACATTCAGAGAAATCAGGACATTATTGCCATTTATTTGAGTACTGAACGCAAGGATATTATTGTTTTATTCAACGATGATGCAGGCATTGAAGAGAGAAAGCAACGTATTGAGAATAAGGAATACAAAGTATCTGGTTCTCTCCTCAACTATCACATCAATATGCTCTATCTCTTGTGTGATTGTACTCTGGGTACTGTGAAAGAGGCTGAAGTGAAAATTCAGTCCATTCTTTCCTTTGAAGATTGTCTCTCTTTGTTAATCTCTGAAAATTTGATTCCACTTGTGAGAGATCCACTCATGTCACTAATGAACGAACTCTATATTAACACGGAAAAGAAATCAAACGATGTCCTCACCAATGCATCTATTTGGCGTCTCTTCAAGCGTATTTCACAAGAAATCAAATATTATGTGAGTTGTAAAGGTAGAAATACATGCAAACTCGAAAGAGACATTACCTACCAACTTCCACCTTTGAAGAACGATCTTCCTCAAGAGGATGACGACATTGAAACTGAATTCTATGTGAGTGAAAAGTATATTTATTCCATTGTCGTTCCTCTTTTGAAAAATTACTTTGCTAACTACTTTTCAAAAGAATCTGCCTCGAAAGACTCTGCTGAGAATATTAGTGAAATTATCAGTGACATTATCACACAATTAATTGAACTCTACACGTTCACTGCCAATCCCAAGTACAGAGAAGACATCAGCAACTGTATTTTGGAAATTCGTTCAAGAGCTGCCTTACCTATTTCCATTGAAACGAAATTTAAGGAGCTCAAGAAAAATAGAGCCATTACTATTTTGCCTCCCAACTCGGTGATCAATCCTGCCCTTACTATCAATGCTGGCAATGAAGACGCTAAACGATTTAAGACATTTATTGAAACGTTACATTTCCAGAGTAGTGAGGCCATCTTCTCGAAACTTGCCAAATCTTTTGTTGAACAATATGGAGGTCACTTCAAATGTCTCATTGAGGTTCTACAACGAATTATGTCCATTGGTATTTCCAAAGATTTAGTTGAGACCTTTGTGGGTGCCGTTGAAACCATCAAGTATGCCATTAAGGATCAGAAACCTGAATTTGTGGTTGACACTGGTATTCCAGAGTTGGTATTACAATTACTTACTGCTGAATATGACATTGTTTCACATGCCCTTAAACTATCTCATGAAATGTTAAATTCGATAGAGACTCGTAAAGTGGTGAATACCATTGTCAGCAGTGGAAGTTATGAATCATTCTTTGTGGCTATTAGAAATCGATTACGTCAATCGACATACGAAGTCAAGGAACACTTCTCCCTTCGAAAACGTAGTACCACTTCTTCCTCGTTTAGCAGTGGAAAAGACAATAGTCAGGCAAAAGACGTGTTGCTTTTCCTCAAACTACTTTGTGAAGGTCACTTTTTACCAAATCAACAAATGTTGTATAACCAACCTTTCAACTCTGTATCTGTGAACTTGGTTTCAGAGTGTGTTGAATATGTCATTAGCTTGTTCAAGTATTTGAGTAATGACAGTGTGGACAACTTCATTCAGGCATTCGATACTCTCAATGAAATGATCCAAGGACCATGTATTGAAACCTCCATTGAATTGGCCTCTTCTACAAGATTCTTGACTGTGATTAATGAAATTTTAGCGAGAAAAGTTCTAGATCCTGAGGATGGAGACATCATAGATATTCCTGATGATAATATTATCCACATTGATGACGTAGATTGTCATTTAGATGTATTAGATCATGAACTTGAACTTTTAGAGAAAATTATCATTCTTCTCACCAGTATGCTCGAAGGTGGAAACAAAATCTCAAAGAACTATATTAAGAAAACGATTGACTTTAAAGCATTGTGTAAGCTGATGGTAATCTTTAGAAAAGGCAATGTGGCCTTCAAAAACAAGCTGGCTCGAATTTTGACCATTGAAAAAAAGCCAGAACGGCTCAAAGAAGCTCTCAGGAAATCTCAAAATATTGGAATTTCCATTGTCATTTTGCTTAAATATCTAGATTTTGATTTTTCAATCATTTCATCGGAATATTTGGATTCCAATGATAAGAGCATTGATCAAGTTGATGAAACTGGTAAAGTATGGCTCAAATTCTACAACACAAAAGTTGGTACAATTGAAGTTGTTCGTGATAATGTGTTGGAAAAGGTCCATTTCAAGATTTTGAAACGTTGCAGACATTTACAAGAAACAACGAAAAACGAATTTATTGAGTCATGTGACAGAAGTTCACCACAAACCAAAGTGAAATCCCTCTTCGATTGGACCTACCAAATTGCTAGTGTGGAAATGGGTCACTTGAAGAGGCTCATGGATAACCCGAACGGTTTCAATGCACGTGGATGGAAGCTTACTGAAAAGTATTGGTATCATATCCGACTTGGTGTCTTTTTGTTGGCCGTTCTTATCAACATTTTAGTCCTTGCGACTTATACCAAACAATTTGATGTCGTTTCTGGTCCTGTGATTGTACCAGGAGTGTCACTAGACTCTCAAAGTCCACTCTACAGAAACAATTATAATTATTTAGCTATTGGAATTATTGTTGAAATTTTAGGTTTGATTTTACTAGGGTCAAATATTGGTCTTGCTGCCATTTATTTATACTTCTTCCTTACGTTGAATATTAAGAAGAAGTTTAAACTGAAAATGGATGAAAATTGGAGTGATGTCACCAGAACGAAAGGTTTCATTTACAATGTTCTGCTTTATGCTTTACAAGATCTCTATATATGGAGAATTATTTTATTCTTCTGGGTCATTTTGATTGGAATATTTGTGACACCGCTTGCGTATATTGTATTGACATTTGAAATTATTGCTCTCTCACCTGATGGATTGCTGGACATTATTCTTGCGATCGGTCAGAACTATGAAAAGTTGTTCTACACTGCAGTTCTCACATTATTTGCTGTGTTGTTGCATACCTTCTTGATGTTTAGCTTCAAATATGACCAATTCAAGTTCAACAACACCATTGTGTGTACGGAAACTCTGACTTGTTTCATGTCCATTGTTAACTATGGTTTGAGAGGTGGTGGTTTCTGGGAAGATATCACTGATGCTGTAAGTATTTGTTTGTGTGTTTTCCATTCATGTATATATTCTGTCATTGTGTGAAAATTTGTGTGTGCATATTGAATGTGTTTTTTTCATGTCACATGATGCAACACCACACGTCCTTTTCCCATTTATTTCATTCCCATCGAAAACTATTTAGTACCCTCTCGATGTACCTCGTATCTTTATTGATTTATACTTTTCACTATTGATTATCATTCTCTTGGTGAACGTTGTGTTTGGTATTGTGCTTGACAGTTTCAGCGAGAGAAGAGAAGAGAAAGCCGAATTGGAACAAGAAAAGACTGGATGTTGCTTTATTTGTTCACACAAAAAGTCAAGATTTGACGTTCGAGCCAATGAAGGCATTAGTTTCGAAGGTCACATCAAACACGAACACAACATGTGGAATTATGTCTTTTATTTAATTTATTTAGAAAATAAGGATCCGAGTGAATACACTGGAATTGAACAATACGTGGCAGAATTGGCTAAAAAACAATACATTACCTTCTTCCCAACTCTTCGTTCCATGACATTGGAGAGAGCAGAATCTGACGAAACGGTTGAACAAAAAGAAAATGCCACTCTCAAAGATCAAGCATTCAAAATTGAAAATTTACAACATGCATTGCAACATCACAAACGATTCAGCTCTTACATGAGTAAGGATGACGAAATTGTGAATGCCTTGCTCGATTCGAAAAACATTGCTGCTCGAGCAGGTTCCTCTTCTGCAAGTAGTAGTGGTGGTGTTGGTGTTGGTGTGAATGGTGTTGGTGTTGGCGCTCATCGAACACTCGATGAATATTCAAACTTGGATTATTTGTAATCTCACAAATATCTTGTTTCAACCTTGTCATCCAATAAATTGAACAAGTGGCCATGCATGATTCGAATCAATCTCATGAGTGAAATAATTTATGCTATGAACAACAAAACTACATCCGGACTTAGGACGTATTAAAGAGGGCCCATTCAACATCCAATATGTTCCTGTTGTTCTTGTTGTTAGTGTCTCATTCGCTCTTTCTTTTAAATTTCATCATCACAACTGCTTCGGAATGTTTCGAATCCACTACAAAAAAAAAATAACAACACGAAAATTCGTGATCGTCATCATCATCATCATTCGTTCCAACACGACCGACACGACACACGCGAAGTGAAAAGAGGACAGTCGACACAAAACCTATCATCATTCCAGAATAAACAGAATACACACGAAGAAAATGGTGAGAGCCTATTATTTGGAACAGCCTGAAAAATCGGTATCTTTGGAAGAATTGGAATCAACCATCGGAGTCATGTATACCTATATTGATCATCATGACTATGAAGGTCGTATTCAAGAAATTTGCAAGGAACATGGATATGGACATCGTTCTATGGTTTATCTCTTCAAAGAGAAGATGCCAAATATTGATGAAATGTTACCAAAATTCTTTGAAGAACATGTTCATGAATTTGAAGAAATTAGATATATTGTGGATGGAAGTGGAATTTTCGATGTCAGAGATAAACAAGATGAATGGATTAGAGTTCATGTGGAGGCTGGTGATTTGTTGGTTCTTCCTGCAGGAATTTATCATAGATTTACATTGGATGAGAAGAAGTATGCAATTGCCATGCGTTTGTTTTTGGAGGTTATGACTGAGCCTGTATGGACTCCATTCAATCGTAACTTGGGAACAGTTGAAGAGATGCAATGTAGAAAGAACTATGTGGAAAAGTTCAATTTGTCTGTGAAGGCAATTTAAGAGATTGTTGTTGTGAATTCAACCACCATGTTCGAGTCATCATTTGTTGAACTGAGACTGACTTGTTGTGGAATTGCCCAATAAAGTATGTGACAAAATTTTGAAGAACTGAGCAATTGGGTCGAAGTAATTTATAAACATTATTAAATCGATTGAAGAATACTGGCGCAAACCCCCTTAAAGTGACACCTGTTCTGCAGTAATTTCATATTGACTCTTAATCACAATTGTAAAGTTTCCACTCATCTTGTAAGGTGTTCCCATGATCAACAAGTACGATACTGGCTTGTCTCGACGAGTGGCCAATTCACAATCAAACGAGGAACGAATGGTGAAAAATTCATTCCCATTCGGTGGAAAGAGAGCACATTCTTCCTTCGTGAGAGGTTGTGGCACCGATTGTTGCATCCATTTCTTGAACTTGGCCAATGAAACCACATAGGGAAAGAAGGGAATTTTCGAATTTTCAGACTCGACATAGATATTCACTGGATTTTTCAAGAATTGTTCAACCCCTCCTTCGCCACCACCACCAGCACTTGGAACAGAAGGTTGAGGCAAACATTGCAACAAAAACTTGGGATTGGTACTAAAAGTTGAAGTTTGCCAATGAGCTCCACACGAATCAATTCCATTCCATTCACTCTTAATGACTTTTTTAAAGAAATCCGTTGCAGAACGTGTGACATTTGATCCTCCTCCTCCTCCTCCACTGCCACCACTTCCACCTTCCAACGATTCAAAAACCATATACTTGTAATCTGAACACACCTGCACAGCAAAGGATCCCTCTGTTTGTGGATACCATCGACACGCCACAATTGTATAATCATGCAAACCTTCTGCCTTCTCTTGTTCATATTTTTTCACATTGGGACGTGGCAAATAAACTTCCACAGCATCGCGTGTGAGTTTTTTCATGGAAGTTTCTCCAATCACATCCACTTGTTGAGATGGAAAATCCATCATTCCATATTTTCCACTTTTCACAGCCTTTCGATTTCTGTAAATATAGAGTCCAATTGGATTTTGTTTGGAAGCTGCTGCATTTCGTTTTCGTGTCATACTTTCTTGAGGTTGTTGTTGTTTTTGTGAAGAAGAAGAAGACTCTTCCAATAATCGAATACTGAGAATGACTCTCACCATAGACTCTTTGGAATCTTTGGAAAGTTTTCGACCCAATGTGGAGGACGTGGAGGATGTTCCAGGTGAACTCAAAGTTTGTGGTGAATTCACAGAAGAAGAAGGTGACAAGGAACCAAGTGTTGTTTCTTCTCCACCATTTCCACTCATTTCATTCATGATGGGAGGCAATTCCAAAGAAAGTCTGAATTGAGGATTATGGAAAAAGGTATCCTTAAAATAAGCTTGTCCTCCAGCATTTTGATATAATTGGTGATTCCATTCACATGATCCTCCTTTCTTATCAAAAATGGTATATTGATGTCGATCTGAAATTTTCAAACGTGTCGTCGTTGTCGAGTCGGCATTGGTGGATTCATTCAATGAATTGGAAGGAATGGCTGAAATTTCCTTCATGAAACCATCGGCACCTGTCACTTCTTTGGTGATGGGCACTCGACACACATAAATATAATTAAATTGTTGAACATAATCCTCAATTCCCATCCAAAATGCTCCATCATCTCTATTCACTAAATTCAAACGTCGTTTCAACGTGTCAGTCCATCCCTCCCATGCATCACTAAATTTTCCAAGCCATTCCGTTTTACCCCAAGTATTTCTTAATTTAATTAAGCGATAAGGAATTCCTTCAGGAGAATCATCTTTTGAAATGAAACGAACATCGAGAATGGAATAGGCGTGTTTTGGAACAATTCCATGTTCGTTGGGAATGAGAGTATTTTCAAAATCAAAATCAGAGTCACTTGTGGTGGATGTGGCCATGAGGTGACGACATTTTTTCCATTCGAGCATTGAGTTGAAGAGTTCAGTCATGTCTTTTTTACCTTCTGCGTAGGGATTGAGATCGATGGCGTCACTCCAACCACCAGTCAAGTGTTCGAAAGCTTCACGAATGGAATGAGCACCTTCGATGGCTTCGTAAGAGCCATGTAGTTTGGCATAGGCCTGTGAAGAGTGACAGTAGTGACAATTTGTCACAATTCATCGAAAATGGAGTGACATTAACCAAGTGTGTGGTGAAATCATTTCCATAAAAAAGTTAATAACTTTTGACCACTTTCACACTCACCTTTTCTAATAAAATCACCCACAATTCTTCAATATCGATCGATCTCGCAAACAATGGTGCAAAATTACTTCGTGTCTTACTTTCAATCTTATTCGAAACAATCATGGGTACATAATCATCAATCATGATTTCACGCCACATGCCATTATAAAACAATCGGATTTGATAAATTCCATATTCATTGTAAGCTGATGGAATAAAGAGTGCCTTAATGAGTTTTGGATGCAATGCTGCAACAGCAATGGCTCCTAAAAAGTAACAATCTCCCACACGACCTTGACGAATATCTGCTGGTTCAATACCTGCCAAGAATAATTCTGGTTTTAAACTTCCTTTACAAAAGTCTTTGGGTCTCATCCAGTCTGTGATTGAATCATGTCCAAAAAATCATTAGTATCATTGTAATTTGTGTGATTGAATCATGTCCAAAAATTAAAACCATGATTGCAATTTGAATGTCAGGAAATGTGACAAGACAATTTTTTACATTTTCGGAAAATCATGTAAAAACCATGAGCATATTCAGTAGTAATAATAAATAAAACCAAAGTAAACAATAATAAATTACCAAAATTCACACGAATTCACATGTGACATTCATATGAACTGTACACAATACATACGAACTGCAGAAGGTTCAATTCCTCTATTTCTCAAAAAATCCTCATTTGAACAAATGGATGAAAGAGTACCAGGAAATTCCTTATCGACATATAAAGATTTTGTTTCAATACATTTCTTCATGAGAAATCCAAACGCATTTTGTGGAATGTACATTAAACTGCATTCAACACTTCCTTGAGTATCGAGGCCGATGGATAACTCTGTTTGAATGTATGGAGTTAATAATGCTAATTTGAAAGCACATCCTCCCAATAAGCTGAAATGTCATAATGTTATTGAATTTCAAACAAAGGATGACAAGTGGTCGAGTTGTCATCGATAAATAACAATTAATTCTTACTACATACTCATTCTTTGAAAGGCGATCATAATCATAAACTTCAAATTCAACAAAAGTGCCAGCAAGCTCAATAACATCAAAAAAGAAAAATGCATTCCAACGTGGATCTATGAATTTTACAATCATCATTTTTTGTGTTCATATGAACAATAAGATGTGAAATCGTCATGACTATTTCATCACCTACCAAGTGTCTTTTTGAGGACTTCTGTTTTTTGAAATTGTTCAACCGATTCACTCAATCGAGAATTTTTCACACGAATCGAACAAAATGGATCTGAAAGTGTCATCATCCCATTCACATCATGCCGTTCATTCAAAAAGATCATTCAAAAAGAAATAATCATGAGAGATATTTTCACAATCAACAGTCGAGACATAACATTTTCCATCATATCGCGTGATGATGATGATAACACATGTAAACATGTTCACATTTAAAAACTCACCTGACAATCCATTCACATCCGCACTTTTCAAATTTGTGGCCCCAATTAATTGCATCAATAAATATCCTTCATTTTCAACTTTCCGAACACTCTTCTTTTTTGACTCGAAGGCATTCGATGAGGAATGATCATTCAATGCCAAACCACTCAATGCAACGGAGTGATTAGTGTCAATATTTAATTGGGAATTGGAATTGTCAGAAGCAGAGTCGAAGGAAGAGTCTCCTCCGCTTGTTTTGTTTCCACTCGTCTTCTTTTTCAAGGAGTCTTTGAGTTTGGAGAGCATGCTAGTTGTCTGTGAGATGGAGAGAGAACAAGGAGATGCCAACAGTATCGTTTTTTCAAATGTTTTTTTTTGGTGATTGGTGACACTTGTGAGGGCGAGGAGAGACGATTCTGAGTGACAATTTGGATTTACAAAATTGTCGTTGTTGAGTCTATCATCATCAATTATTAAATTATAATATTATTATTGTTATTATTATTTATTATTCACTTATACAATCTATGTAATACAATTATTAAATTATTTATTCACTTCACCGCTTGGAACAATGGTATTATTGTTATTACTGGTGAGATTTGTTGTGTTGCCACTGCCTGCGACAATATTCGATGGTGGCGACGTGGAATCTGTACTGCTGTTGGACATATGATGATCTTCCGAAGAGGTTGATGGAGGAGTTCGTTGTTGTTGTTGTTGTTGTTGCGACAGTGCAGCACGTTCTTGTTGCAACAAGAGATTCGTCTTATTCATGCTATCCTTGTACTTGGCTGAATTTG
The DNA here is from genome assembly GCF_008403515.1 of Naegleria fowleri. Classification (NCBI taxonomy): domain Eukaryota; phylum Heterolobosea; class Eutetramitea; order Acrasida; family Naegleriidae; genus Naegleria; species Naegleria fowleri. Next base: position 702,151 of record NW_025407980.1, read on the forward strand.
ATTTTAAATGGAGAGCCATGTTGTGATTTTCTAAAGCTTTTTCATAATTTCCTAGTTTTCTGTAGGTGACAGCTCGAGCATGGAATAATGCAGGATCTGTTTTCTTGAGCTCAATAGCTCGATCGAGATCTGCAAGGGCCGATGTGTAATTTTTGAGCTTTCTATAATCTTTGGCTCTCAAATAATAAGTTTCCGCTTTGTGGTTAATGTTTACATTCTTGTCTTGCTCTTCATAGTGAATGCATTGAGTGTAATCCCGTTCAGATTTTTCATATTGTTTGAGTAAAAAGTAGCAGGTAGCGCGTTGCTTGTACTTTTTTGATAGTGAGCTAGCATTTTGTTCTGGTCCCTCCTCCCATTGAATCGATCGAGAATAGTCTTGAATTGCCAACTGATAATCTCCGTTGTGTTGATGTGAAATGGCCCTGTTGAAGAAGTACAGTCCTCGATTTTTAGCGTCAAAAGGCGCTGTTTGAATGGCCTGGTCATAACAAACTACTGCTTCCTTGTGCTGTTTCAGTCTTGAAAGACACACCCCCATATTGTTGTAGCATGAAGCTTCTGAGGTTGGAGTAGCTGAATAAATGACAGCATTCTCGAATTGCTTCAATGCAGATCGGTAAAGTCCTTTGTCCAATAACACAAGAGCGTACTATTGAGTGGTCAATATTCAAATTTGATGAAAATATATCAGAGGGCAGATTTTCATTGACAATGAAGAGTGAAAAAAAAAGTTAAAGCAAATGATTATGTATCACACACTATACTTGACAACAGCAAACCTACCAATTCTCTCGCTGCAAAAGATGTTGGATATTTCCATAAAATATTTTCCAAAATTCGAATGCAATCATTATATTCACGTTCTTGTTTCAAGTTTTTTGCAATTTGCAACCACTTTTTCAATTCTTCTGAATTGAGATCAACATTACTCTTGACTTCACCTTCTTCTTCATCGGTAGGTTTTGATTTTTTAGGAAGAATACGACTAATCCAAAATGGAAGTTCCTCTGGCAATAGAGATGGATCTTTTCGGAATAACTTGTTTAAATCCTCAAAATTGAATCTCTGATTAAACTTTTCATATAATTTCCAATATTCAAAAGAGACAACACCCAACATGATCAACAAGAAGAAAATAATCCTGTTGGATCGTCTACGTTTTCGGCGCTCCAAATTAATATCTTGAATGAGATGTTGTACGACAATGGGAGAATTTTGTTGCGAGCCCATGGTGGTGATGTTCGGATCGGGATTTGTTTTTAAATTATTATTGATTGCTGTTGATGGTGAATAACCAGCATGCTGAGGGTGGTAATAATAATAATATTGTTGTTGATTTTGTTGTTGGCGTTGATCCTGATTGTTTTGATTTCTAAAGAATGATCCATGATAGAGCCGATGATGATCCAAAGTATCATGATGGCTCGAATTCATCTTGCCCAACAACAAGGCTAACCATAAGGATGTGAATGGACCTTTCCGAGATATCCATAATGAGGATGATGTTGAGGATGAAACGGACTTGAATAAACGTCTCGGTTGTATTCCGCTTGACATTTTTTGTAATGGAAATTGTTTGATCAACATCATAAATGTGAGTGATGAACATTGAAACGTTCATTCCACGGAGACACGGAACTTTGGTTTACAATTTGAATTCATTTGTTTTTCGAACATCTCTTTTCTGATAATAACCTTTGAATGGAAATTCAGTATGGCAACAAGGAAGTTATTAACCTGAGGCCTCAGGTTTACAACTCTTTTCTATGAATAACAATTTGACAAGTTGAACTCTTTTTGAGATGTCAAATTTAGCACTAATTGCAAAAGTAAAACCTTATTCAGGAAAAGCCTTCACGAATAATTATTTTTCTCTACTCTCTTTGGAGAACATCAAGACATGAACAAATGCTCCATGTTAACAAATTACACTCCAAATAAATCAAACAAGTCATCATTCAACTCAGGCTCTGATTCGTAATGAAAGAGCTGTCATTTGATTGGCTGTCTCCACACACTGCTCAAACCAATCATGTTCCAATAGTTCATCCGATACAACAAATGCTTCCTTTTTGTTAAATACATACAACGGTTCCACATTGTTCGAGGGAAAAGATTGAACTGTTAAATTTGCTCAATTTGAGAATGATTATTCAATTGGCTTATGAGAATCTTCATTGGCTTTTAGAATTTGGCGTTTTTTCGGAAATTCTATTTGTCCCATACGAATTTTTGGATGAATATTATTTTGAAGAAACATGGACATCCACATGGGATCCAAACGAGTAGGTCCTTGAAAATAGACATCCTCTTTCACAATAGATCCTACTCGAGCTGGTTTGATGCTCACATGTCGTGTCATTTCCTTCTTCAATTTTGAATAATCTTCACAACTATTGGTAAACAATAAGGCGATTTGTCCAACAAGTAATTCCTTCAATTTTGTGAGGGCTGAAATCAATAGTGACTCATAATCATTTTGAATTTGTGAGGAACTTGTTGAGGAATGACTAGAATCATTTCTCGTAATATGAAATTTTTTCTTTTGATTTGAAAGGTGACGTTTCAACCTTTCATGAGTGAGAGAATGTTTTCCTACAAACCATTCGGAAGAAGAAACATGCTTTGAGATCAACAATTCTCTTCGTAATTGTTCCAGTTCTGTTTTCTCCACTCCCGAAATTTTCACGACAATAATTACATTAAATCGTTCCAATAAATCCATCATGACTTTCAAAATTGTTTTTTCTTTGAAAATCTTTCGATCTTCAAGATGATCAAAGGGAGTGATCCAACTTCAATTTGCGTACTCCAGTTGGAAATTGAAATCGAGGCAAGACGGTCCCGTCGCGCGTTAAGGTTGAGAGCGAATGTCGGTCGTTGGGGAACGGCTTAAGGTTTCACGGGAGTTGTAGGGAGTACACAATTCACTGTGCTCCCTTAACTTCATTCTCTGTGGAACCTATTTGTACAGCAATTAGATTTTTTAATTCCCCTTCTACCATTACCAAAAACATTGCTCTTGCTGCCTGGAATGACTCTACATTCGACGAACCATATTGGATTAGATTGTTAAATCTATAGCCGCAAAAAATAACTGGTTCCTTAAATATATTGACGACCAAAATTCATTTGTAAATGAATATGAAGTTCCAATTGACCCTAGAACTGAATTACTCAATAATGATAGATTATCCTTCACCATGTCAGGCATTGGATCCTTAGACCTTAATAGAACTTGGCATCCATGTACTACCTCCTTTTGGAATAATTATTCACTCAAACCCTTCCAACAAAGACTACTATTTGCCCATTTACATAAAGCAGAAATTCTTAGAGACTTTGTTAAAGATTATCCAAATTGCCACATATGCAATTCCAAGGCCAATTGGGATTATGTTTTTACTTCTTATAACATGTGTGGTCTTGAAATCAAATTATTATACTCCAAATGGGACGACAGTTCTCTCAAATTCAATGTCCCTTTAATTAGTCTTCCCTCAGAACACTCTACTGATTACTCTAATGGAATGGAATGGTAGTATTCAAGAGAAATCATTACAACCACAATTAATTTACCTTTCCCAGCTTTGACTGATTGGATTAACGAAATATATCTCTCATTCGCTGCCTATGTTGGTAGTTGTTACAAAAACGCTACTTGGAACAGTTCTACTGTGCTTAAGAAAGCTAGAGGCTATATTATTAAACCCAAGACTGCAAAATTTGCAACCGCTTGGGAAAATATTACCAATCAGCCTAGCAAGCTCAACTCTGACAACGCTTATTCAACATCCTCAAAAACCCAAACAGACATTCTTTAGTCGGTTAATTGAGCACACATAACCCGTTTATTATTCAATAAACTCATTCCTGAATTTTTTTAATTATTTGACAGGTTGTGGAACTTAATATTGGAATGCATGTCAATCTCAGGACTTGGAATGTTGTCAATGCCAATAATAAGACAGCTTCATCTATTAATTTTGGTGTTGTTGTTGTGTCTTCTTCTTTAAGAATAAAGCGGATGAATGTTGATTCACAAAAATATAGAACAAAACACTTCGAGCACACTCTCGAACTTTTCCACTTGAAGGCCTTCAAAAAATCTGTTTCCATAAATTTGGAAAGGTCACAACAATCAAACACACTTCAAAAAAAACACAATTGTCCATCCCATGATGCAAGTCATTGACCACAATAATCAAATCATCAGCACTCCATCCTTCATGACAGTACACACTGGCTCTTGTCGATGTGGAAATTTACGTTTCTCTGTGAAAGACAACTCGACTGAGTATCGTTCATTGTGTCATTGTAGACATTGTCGACTTGCGACGAGTGCTCCTGTGTCCATGGTGATTGGAGTTTCAAAAGACCATTTCGAATGGACTCAAGGTGAAGAAACTTGGTTACGAATTGCTAAAATTTCAGACCAAATGGATGTCTATTATTGTGGACATTGTGGTGGACATGTGGCTCAGGGAGGTTTGAATTATCCATTTGTGAGTACCTTTGCTTGTGTCTATGATGAAATGAAACAAGAATTTTGTCCGAGGGATCAAGTGTTGAAAAAGGAAGTTGATCAAGTGACTAAGCAATTTTTCACACCAGAGTATCATGTGAATTATGAGAATCGAGTGATTGACATTCCAGATGATTTGCCCAAGTATATGGATTTTCCATCACCCATTGGTTCAGGAAGAATGTACCTTTCGGATGAAAATGTTCATTCAAATGTTTAAGAAAAGTCGTCTTTCTGGAAAGACAGAAGAGAATATAAGTGACGTACTCCATCCCCCTCTATAGGGTCTTATATTCTTAATTGTATGACAGAAACTCTTGCAATAAAATCATTGATTCCAAATGGACAAACAAAGGTCATCTTTTATTCAAAGCAAAGGACATGATCAATGACATTAACACGATCATTATAGGATCAACAATGAATAAAAGACCCATTGGATATTGTCAAAGAAGGTTCAAGTCAATTTGTGTCATTCATAGCGGCAACACTGTTTCTTACACATTTTGTTCTCTTTCTTCGATAATCTTTTGATATTGTTGTTCTTGTTTGACACGAGGAGTGACGCCTGTGCCAGTGTATTTTCTGTAAAAGAGGAGAATGTGATGTTCGGATGGAGAATATCCATACTATTAGTATGAATACCACACAATCATCATCATGTGACGTAAACAGAGTTTCGAAGCAAAATTTTGTATATAATAATATATTGCAAAAGTCAACAAGTCATTATGAAATTTGACATTACAAATGATTAATATTGCCAAATACTTACATGAATCCATCCTCGGGACATTTCAATTCCGATACTTCTCCATTCATTCTCAGAAAGTAATTGTCCACCAAAATGTTTATAAACTTGAATACCAAAATCACGTGGTAAAGTAACGTGGCGATATTCATTTTGATCATCATAGTACTTGTCGCTGTAGTTAATTTCCTTGCTGATATCGTGTTCGGCCATAGTTGTATGAAAAAAGAATGTACAATTTAGAGAGAGAAGTTTGTTGTTGTTGTGAGAGATGTGTTTGGTGTTTTTTTTGTGATGAGTCTTGATTGGTTTCTGAATGAAATCTTTATAACGGTTGGGAATGGCGGGAATTTTCGAAATTTTACAAAACCTTACCAAATCTTATCATTCTTGTGTTAGTTTCCGTGTTTGAAAGGAATAAACACAAAAAGGTTTAGCTTCCTTGATTCAATGTCGAACGATGATGAAATTAAATGTTCTCTTGCAACCACAAATCAAGTATTTTTCAAATAAATGATAAATTCCATAAAATTTACAGTTCGTTGAATTCAAATGTAACGGAAAATCTCTTTCGAAAGAAAAACCGTAAAAAAAATGACGCAATCTCTCTTGCTGCCACAACGACCCGTGTTGGCTCAAGAAGAGGATTACATGAAAAAAGTAGCTCAAATTGTGGGTTCAGTGGATCGGTCGGTGAGTAAGGCCGGAAGTTCGAGTGCAACATTTTTGGCAGGCTCTCGGAAAGAGTTGTATTCACATTTTGATGAGAGTGAGAAGAAGATTGCCGATCGGCAAATGAGGTCCGCTCAATTATGTCGGAGAGCAAAACAAAAAGAAGCTCTGGAGAATATGATTGAAAAGAAAGTGAAACGACCTCAAACGGCATGCACTTCAAGTTTTAAGGCCATCGAAAGAGATAAGGCACCCATTTATCGAAAAGATGAAAATATTCAAACCACACCCGGACAATATGATATAAATTATAATTTAATTGATAAAAAGGAACTCGTTCTCAAATGGGTTCCTCATCAAGAAAAACCGCAAGTGATTGATGAAAATTACAAGTTTTATCTTGAAGGAGATAAATTGTCGACCAATGATGCAAAGGGAACAACCTATCAGTTCAAATCAAAAACAACGAGAGCTCATGGTCATGACAAGAGAAGATTTTCGTATGAGAATGAATTTCTCGAAACAGGTCCTCAAAAAGATTTTGTCAAATTCCAGGAAGACAGATCCACCCTTGTCTTTGACAAGAGCCTCGATCGAAATAAGGCTTCTGAACTCTATGTAAACAAAACCAAACCAAACATGAGAGATTTAATGTATGATACAATTAACCCTGATGTATATAGTCCAACCATTTCGAAAGGTATTATTGATTTTGGTAAATCTAGTGACCGAAAAACTGCACGAAAAGGCTCTCGAATGAACACCGAACTTGTAAAGACCGATATCGAAAACAATCCTCAACTCTCCATGCCAAATTGGCATATTCTTCACCTCTCCAATCCTGAAGATACTCTTAAATTATCGACAGCACCCGGAAACGAACGTCAAACATTCGAGAGAGTGGTTAGTTTTGACAAGCACATTTCACGTGAGGAAACTCCTCCATACAAGAGAATGTTATGGACACCAAGTGCCTACTACAACCAACTCAATGCTTCTGAATTTCAAAAGAAACGAGACGCTGAGCAAGAAGTTGAACGATTCAAGAAGGACAAGAAGAATGCAGGAGATTCTATGGGTCTCAATAGTGAAATGAATGCCTATTCGAAAACTCATCCTAACATTCCTTTTATGTGTTATATGGACAAACAAATCGATCGACATAAGCTAGCTGCAAAACCACCATTAGGAAATGATTTGGATTATATTGTTCAACCAAATGCTTCTTCCAAGTTCGAACGAGTCAGAAACATTTCTTGCATGCCACCAAAGAAGAAAAAGCAAACTCCTGAAATGCAACAACCTAAAGTTGATGACAGTTACAAGTTCTACGTCCCACAAGAGGATTGGAGCTCCAAATCGACCAATTCACACAATTTTGGAACTGACACAAGCCGAGATAAATGGAAAGCACCCATTCAAATGAGGTACAACCCAAAGGAAAACATTGATAATTTTTATGACGCATCCAGAACGCTCGTGGAGGAGCGAATTAAGGGAGACCCGCTGATTCGATGTCAGCTGCCGCGAGACAACAATAAGACCAAATTATTCAAAGCCCAGCACAATTTCCAACTAGATCCAAATGAGGTCTTGGAAAACGTAAAGCCAGGACAAAATCTCAAGATTGGTTTTGTTGACATGGGAAGGATGAAACGAAGAAAAGACATGGCAAAAAATAATGATTTCCCATGTGTTGGATCGTACAAACCAAAATATTCCATTGTGGAGTCAAAGCCAGTGACCTTTACATTTCCAAAGAGTGGAGTTTAATGATAAACTTGTTATTTATGTGTCACTTATGCATTAGTGTTCTGTATAGGAGCATTAGCTTTTAATTGATACTCCTCTCTGGTGGATCAATAAGAGTTAGGGATGGTACGAGTTGGAAAAGTATCGCAATACAGGAATGTCATTCTCATTAAATTTGTGTTCATTCAAAAAGTTTTCAATGTGCAATGGTTTTGCATGTTGATGCCCTTCTTTGAGAAGAAGCTTATTCTTTTGAAAGTAAACGAAAAATCTTGCCTTTCTGATGTATCATTTTGCATATAAATGATGAAGGTGTTTGACATTAATATATATTACATCAATAATTGTCATAGTAATGTATTAATTATTAGTAATATATAAAGATGTGTGTCATTAATATTTTCATAATATATTCATTTTTTGATAGTTTACATAGAATTCGATGATATACTAAAAATATTCACTTACCTGGTCCAATCATGGACTAAACTCTGTATCAAATGCTGTTCCATATCTAAAATATGACTCAAAGTCACATTAAAGCATGCATGTTGTTGTTGAACTTGTTGATAAAAATTTTGAAAGAATAACAATTCGAATTCTTTGCCTAGTGTTGTGTCTTTTCGTTCCTCTTCGGTATGAATTGTAATGTTCTCTAAGGATGCCAGTGATCCTGTCAAATTCATTAAAATCACAAATTTGAAATCCACAATACTATTAGAAATTTGGACGCTGGTTGGAACGGTTAAAAAATTTGCATCGTAGGGATATTTGTATGTTTCGCTATCGAGAATGACCTTGGCACAGTGGGAAGGCACTAACTTCTTAAATAGCAAACAAATTTCATTTCTTAATTGAGGATCGTCGCCTCTCACAATCAATTGGTTTCCAATAATTACATTGTATATAATTGTACGAATTAGTTCTTCGCTTTGATGATACGCCTCCTCTATTAAGTCATCTGAATCAATCAAGTCAATTCCATGTGTGACATGATCCAAATTGTTATTGCTACCATCTAGAGAGAGTTTTGTTAAAATACATTGATGAATGAGTTTGGAAAAATCAGAGAGAGTGTTAAATCCACTTGAATAGTCCCATTCGCTCACTTCGCTCACAATACTTGAAAACGACTCAATTCGTTGCATTTGCGTATACGACGACACTTTGTGTAGTGTTTGAAAATTTTGCATGTCAATCTTTTCATAGGGAAAGTTTGGAATTTGAACCTCTGAAATTTTGTTCTGGAATGACTGCAGCAGTCCAGCGAAGCAAGAATGTAAATCCGAATAAAAATTTGGGTAATTCAATAGAATTGGTAAATCTCGCATTGGGCCTTTAGAACGTTTTTGTCGAAATAAATCTGCAGAGAGTGGACCTCCAGCATGGAAAAACTTATATCCATGATCTTCCACATTATTTCCTTCTTCATTGAGTGCATTGGAAGAGCCAGATCGTTTTTGTTTTTCCTTTTCCTCCAGAAATATTTGTTGTGATCGTGTACGAATTAATTTTACAATTTTTCCAAATGCAGTTTTGAGAAAGGGCCAACAGATGGACAAAAGTGTCATGGAAGGATCCATCAAAACAAAAGCAAACCACCGAGCAAAACCTCTTGCCATACTGTCTTTCACTTTGAAAATGTATGCAAAATTGTAGCCATTAATTTCATCTCCGAACAAAACGGGACCTTCTCTTCCTTGGCCTACTGATATTTCTGCAGAGGTACTTCGAATTGCGAGAGACTTAAAATGTGCAGAAAATGTGGAATTTTCTTGATGTGAACTCACAAATATTCGGTCATTTTCCTTATCCATTGTGAATTGTTCGATCGAGGAAAGCATTATTAATTGTTGAAAGTGGTCTTGAGAAGAGTCTGTCGTTTTTGAGTTGGGTGTGGAGCAGTAATTTTCTGCCACAAATAAATTAGGATTAAATTGTTGGAGATGAATGATCAAGTCTTTTGAAGCAAGAGATGGAATAGTCTCTGATCCATTCAACATGTAACTCCGACTTGAAGTATTACTATTATTCGTTTGTTCATTTGTTTCTGGCTGCTGTTGCTCTTGTTTTTGTGAGGAATTTTGTTGATCGTCAAACATTGAACTTTTCGTCATTTGAGAAAATTGTTGTTTGTGTTCCTCAATAAATTTTTCAGTCTCATTCAAACGTTGAATGTAGTTGATCATTTGTGTACAAAACACAAAAGAGGGACCTTTTTGCTCACAAAATTGTGTCACAAGGATGGCATTCTTGTTATAATTATTGACAGCTGTTGTGGATGATGACTGTTTCTGACACGCTGTCGGTCCATACTGAGATTGCATCATGGAAGTTAATTTACTAGAAGCAGGCTTGATTGGTGAGCTCAAAGAACTGGTGGCCACACTTCCAGAACGTTTTGAAAAATTCTGTGGAGAAAGTTCTATCTGTTGATGTTTTGTGAGGCCGGAAAACGAATTGCCTCTGTTGTTCACTGTCATTGGTGTGTGTGTGAGAGGAGAGGAGCCTTCCATTCCAACACCATTCATAAAACTTGTACTATTAACACTATTTCCACCCAACATTGGATTCGACGTGGTTGTACTAGTAGTAGAAGTTCCGCCGAGACTTGAATTACTTTGTACAGAGGTTGATAGTTGTGTATAATTGTTGTTGTTGTTATTGTTAGTAGTAATAGAAGTACAAGTAGTATTATTGTTTTGAAGTATCTGTAGTACATCATTGGCTTGAACATTTTCATCGGAATTTGAATTTGTCGAGTTCATGCTAGCACCATTCATTACAGTAGTTGTATTATTATGATTATTATTATGATTATTCGTTTCTACATCGTGAGTAGAAGTCGGAACTGATGATGTGGTCGTTCTTGATCGGATCACTGAGCCTCTACCTTTCCGAGAAGGCTTGAATTTGAGATTTTGTTTTATAGATAATGAGGAAGAGCCAATGGTGGAACTGTTTGGAATGATAGTGGTGGTGGTGGTGGTGGTTGAGGCCTGTGATGATGATACGACTGATTGATTTTTAGATTCATCTCCAACTGGACTCCGCTCGTGATCATCAACCATCGGAGTAAGCATTTTTTTCTATTGTGCTGTTTTTCCAATTCTGGAACTGGAAAAAGAAGGATCGAGAAGAATCCTTCTGGAAGGACACACATCGTTTTCATAGGATATTAAATGAAAGATCTTGGAAGAAGAACCCCCATTGAATCAAATGACTGGTCAAGTGCAAGCCTGAAATTTCACATTCAATCCATTTTCACAAATTTGCCATGAACGTTCATGCATTCAATCATTGTAAGTGAATTGTGAAATTTATGGATTCACGAAATAAAAATGTCCAATGTTTCACAAATTCCATCACCCAATGTTCTCATTGAAGGTAAATACATTACTCTCCAACCGTGTAATCCTTCTCAAGACGCTCCCGAACTCTACGAAATGAGTCATGGCTCTCCTGAGAAGGAAAGTATTTGGGAATATTTATATATGGGTGGTTCCAAAGTGCCATTTCACAGTGTTCAGGATTTTCAACAATTCATGGAGAAGCGTGTCGAAAGATGGTTTCTCGAGGAATACCGAATGGTATAGTATGATTGATGAGGATTGGATGGATAAGAAGCTAAAGTTGCAGCATGATCGATTGAAATATGAAAAACAAGACGATGAGAGGATTTCAAACTGGATTATGTATATGAGAAGAAAGAATGGTCATAACAAGTTGTGAGGAAGATAAATATTTGAATTCATATCACACTTGTTAAGTTCTGGCTTGTTTAGCTTTTTGTGAAAATATATTCATTAAATAATTCTAAAATGTTGATTCAAAATTTAAATGGTATTATTGTAATAATTAATATTATTATTATGATAATTGAAATGGTATGTATATCATGGTGACTATGCATGTAAATAGGAATAAGTGCAAGTCCAAGTCAAAATAAAAAGGGTTAATGCAGGAAACATTCCTTCAGTAATGACAGTACTTGGCGAATCAATGACATTTTGAGAAACTCGCATCACAGTGTAAGCCACGCTGTATGAAATGAGAGCAACGGAGACGCCAAAGCTAGCAAATCCAACAAATCCTAGAATTGGAACAATTCCGAAAACTAATCCGCTAATAATGGCATAAATTTGTTTAATCCAGTAGATGGCTATATATTGTATATTTGTTTAGAGAATCAAGAGGGGTCATATAATTTTTAAATAATACCACATTTTGTTGTCATCATCCGAGAGTAAATAATTGTAAAATTGTAAAATAATAACAATGAGTAAAGAAAATAACAACCACTCAACCAATGAATTCAATTCATTGCATTTCTGAATACATACTTTTCAAAACCTCTTCCTTATTGTTCCATTCCGATGAACGATTTAATAACTTTCCGAGAGACATGATGTTAAAGTTATTTTTTTGTTTCAAAATTTAGTAAAATCTTCAACAACTTAGAGCTTGGATGACGCTATCGGAAAACTCTCAATCTTGCGAGAGGACTGGATTGCATCCTATTCATCATGAGGCAACATGAGAGGGATGCACTCACTCATACACAAATCAACCCAATTGGATCCATTCGAATGGATTTCCAAATTGCACCGCACATCAAAAAAAAATGTTTCAACGAGAACATTCCGTAAATCATCTTCATCAGGCTTGTGATGAAAATTTGAAAGAGGACTCTTCTCATTCAGAATCTGATCGAGAAGGAGGAAGAGGAGACTCATCCATGACAAATAATAATTTATCTCGTACTGATGGAAGTTCGAATGGTGGCCACTCACCGACGACGACAACAAACTTTCGAATTGACTATGCAAATTGTAATCCAAAAATTAAGTTCGCTCAACAATCGGGAGTGTGTGCCCATTCGATCGATGCTGTGTTGTTAGCAAGTTTTGTACCGTTGGAGAAGAAGAGTGTCATTGTCAAGAAACAGAACGCACCATTGAAAATTATGGACCTATGTACCGGAAATGCAGTCATTCCACTTTTATTATATTACCGATTGAAATATTTGGCTATGGAAAGAGAGGAAATTAAACAACAGAAAAGGAATAGGTATTTGAATTCGATCAAGCAACAAATGAAAGATAATATTATTATGGAACCTTCTTTGAATCATAATTGTGAAAATGCAACAGCAATCAAACTTCATGAACATTTAAATTCAAATGGTGAGACACAACAAGGAGCATCCAAAAAGTTCCATGAAACATGTTCATTCTTTCATGAGAGTGTTGATGAACGATTTTCAAAAATAGAAATTCCTTGCATGATTAAGGGCGTAGAAATTCAGGATGACATCATTCCATTGGCACAAAAAACATTAGAGCTCAATGAGGGTTCTAGTAAGGTCATTGAAATTATTCATGACGATTTAACATGCGAGGGTTTTGTCACTCAGGCCGGACAAGGAAAATTCGATATTGTCACCTGTAATCCTCCATATTTCAGGCCTGAAGAAGGCGCCATTAATCGTTCAAGTCACATCTCAATTGCTAAATTTGAAATCAAGTGCAACTTGAAAGATGTCGTTTCATGTGCTGCCCAGCTACTCAAAAATTATGGACTATTCGTCATGGTTCATCGTGCATGCAGATTGTCAGACATTCTCGTCACATTGCGAGAGTATCGATTGGAAGTGAGAAGAATTCAATTTGTCTTCTCGAAGAGTGAACGAAAAGGAAGCACGACGATGGAGAAGGATCAACATGCCGACGGAGGAGAGGACTTGTCACAACAACACACCACTCACTCTCACCACTCAACATCTTCAAGTCAAACAAAGAAGAAGAAGAAGAAATTCAATACTAATCAGCCCCAACAACAACAAGTCAATGCAACCACTGCTGTTCTTATTGAGGCTGTCAAAGTTCAGACCGATTCATCATCGAGTAATCACAATAATAGTGGCATGGGAGATGGGAATATTCACAGTTTTTTACATGTTATGGAACCACTCTATTTAAAAGAAGCAGATTCTAGAAATGACTACGCAAAGGAAATTTGGAATGAGGTATTCTCAAAGTTTATGTACGAAGGTCATCATCATCCTCGAGAGTAACCATCCTCATCATTTTTCTCTATTTCTGAATCTGAAAATCCAAATTTGTCAACACATGCAAAAACAACCAAATTCCAAATTTTGCATCATGCGCGACGGGCTATTTCTAAACCTCTTTGAAAAATGCGCTCATCATTATCATCATCACCGCCACCATCACCACTGACAACAGCAACAACAACCAATACGAATAATCGTGATGATTATGATGTTGTTGTTGATGGTGCCCCGTCCATGAGTGGATCATCATCTTTGTTATCCGAACAAGAACCACAACATCAACGAGAACTATCCTCATCATGGGTATCTTCGGAGAGTAGAAGAGAAATCATTGGATCGGTTCAAAGTAACGAGGAAGCTTCGCCGCCGAACAAAGACAATGAAAAAGAAGAAAATAGCAACGGTACTCCCCTCTCTGCCTCAACGGCAGCCTTGTTGTTATCATCATTGCCTTTTGCTTCTTCTCCATTTGGAAAGCTGATGAATAGTAATATGAATTACAACAATACGAACAACAATGAATTGAATAAGTTCAATCATCATGGAGGTGGTGTTGTTGTTTTCAACGAATCCAGTCTTCATGATTACCATGAAATTCAGACTTCAGCTGCAACAACAACAACAACTCTTGTACCCAACAAACCTTCTTCTACAACCGATGAACAAGAAACAACAAGAACATCAACAACAATAAATGATTATCAACAACAACAACACGAAAGGAGCCCTCATACTGTACATGAACCACAACAACAACAACTAGAAGAGGTCTCTTCTCAACAGCAGCATGTGGCATCTCCGAAAATTGTCGCCCAAACTACCACATTGCCCACGACAACATCCACTCCGTTCCATCCTCCAATCTCTCAACAAGTAGCTCTGGCACCAGAAAATACACCTCAACAACAACAATTTTCATCACCTCCTAGGAAGAACAAAAACATCAAATTTCATAATTTTGAGCCTCAATCTTTTGTACATAATAATAATTCTAGACAAGATATCAGCAGCAATGCACCCTCAATGAAACAACAAACAACTCCGAAAGCAACATCAAAGAGCAATGCAACTACAGTTTTTCAATTTTCGAATTATGAGCCAAAACAAGCCATTGGCCTAAATGTAAATTCCAATCACTCCTCATTCAATTCAGCACAACCACTGTTGCCTTCCTCCTCGAAACTCACGCAACGAAGTATGATGATGACCGTTCCTCCTCAAAAACCTCACCAACAAACTCAGCCACACAATTCCACTATTCCTCAGACCACTTCAGTGATGAACCCGTCTTCTGCACATAATTCCCAACAACCACAGCAAGCGATCAACCACCAACTAGGTCAATTTAAAATTACAGACTATTCCAACAATTACGCTCAACCGTTGTCACACATTGATTATCTTCCATCGTCCAGCATGAAAACATCGGAAAATACGAAAAAACGAAACAGCACAGGAAGTACTGAATCGTCATCCTCTCGAGTTTTAAAAAGTTCAAAAACAACATCAAACGCAACCACCACAAATGCAGCATTTTCCAATTTTACAAGTTCTGACTTTGAGGGCTACGTGCCAAGTAATACTTTCTCAGTTACCAATATTGTGCCCATGTCTTCTACTTCGAAAAGCAATCCAGGAATATTAATGTCGTCCGCTGTTGTTTCGACACAAGTAGCAAATAAGGAAGACTCTACCACCTCTAGAGTGAATTATGATTCAAACTTGACCAATAGTAATTCAAAGCAACTACCTTCTCAAAATGTCACGAAAACCTATCCAGAAGACGCTACTAAATATGGCACCTTCAAGAATTCACCTCCGATTCAGACCACCGCCTCGTCATCACTATCTTCATGGACGTTCCACCCGTTTGATAAGACACAACAACCCATCAGGGACCAGTCATCAGGATTGACCTTTCATATGTTCACTCCAAAGAAAAAATAGAGATATCTCTATTTTATGTCATGTGCTTTCAAAAATTGAATGAGACTGAAACTACTTGCCTTCTTCAACATTTTCATGTTTATTTCATTTTGGATTGTTTTGCCCTTCCATCTACGACTATGAGTGACAGGCAAACCGACTTCTTTTTGGTCAATGGAAGTTGCAAGGCTTGTTGGCTAACAGAAATCGGATTCTTTCAATTTCACGCTCCCTCAAAAGTCAAAATAAACCGATCGAAAACGGAAGCTACAAACATTTATGAAGGAATGCTATGAACACAGAAAGAAAGAAACTACACAAAAAAAACGAATCATGGTATTCTTGCTCTTTGAGAATCAGTTGAGCGATACGTTTCTCGCTGGACTTACAGGACTGAGCCCTCATGACGACGAGACCTCAGCAATAGCATCACGAGGCAGTGATGGACCGCAACTCTTTCCAAGCATTATTCCTTTCCAACAACAATCCACAAGCAATGTCACTTCTTTTAAATTTGATTTATACAGGTAGGTTGTTGTTGTATGAATTCTTCGACCACTCATCATTTTCTCATTTTCTTGACCATTCATTTCCAGTGACTTGGTGGCAGGTCTCGATTCACCATTTATAGTGATATTTCTTGGTGTTTTTTTGTTTGCTGTAATATCTTACGCAATGCAATTTAAACAACTCAAGAGAAATCAGCATGTGCTCTTCTGGATGTTATTCGCCTTGACACTGTTTGCTTCTTTTCAAAATATGACAAGATTGGCCAGTGAATTGTCATTCCTGCATCCAGTCTATCAAACAGCATTTCAATTGAATAATTGGATCAAAATGGTGGATCGTTCGATGGCTGCTGTGTTATTGTATACTCAAATACTCATTATGGGTTTAATTAGCTTTGCATTGTAAGTACATGAATTACAGATCATTTTTTTGATTGACCTTTTGTCTTGCTTGACAGCATGAAAACATCACGAGCGACATGTGACATTTCCCAAAAAACTTTCAAGATTTGTCTCGCTCTTCTCATTGTCATTATGGTCATCTTGTTCGTTTTGTTTTTATTGGGACATGTCATGGTCATTCTCATTTTGCACATTCTGCGATCCATTAATGCCCTCTCTCCAAAAGCATCACTTGATTATTCGATTGTCATTTTCACATCTCCCATGATTATTTTGTTGTTGGGATTGATTGCAACGGCTGTGTTGTTGAATGTAAGTTACATTGATAATATTCACATCAACAATATATTTGTTTGATTCGTATGCATGTGTGTGAACCTTGTTTAGACATTTGGATTTCGATTGTTGGCAACCTTACACAGAAGTAAGCAAAAAGTGAAGAATATGATCATGAAGAAGACAGCAACCACCACTAATGCTGCAAACGTCGACAGTGACTCAGTCGCATCTGTGACAGGTGGAGAAGATTCGCCACGAGCCATTCCTAACAACCAAGAGAGTAAGAACATGAAAGAAATCTCCAGCATGGACAATGTGACACTGAAATCTCTTCAAAAAGCAACACTGGAGCATGATCGAACCTATCAAATGAAAAAACAAGCCCTTCGAAGAGTATTGAGCTTGCAAGTTGGCCTTTCCATTTTCTTCTTTGTTCAATTTATTGGATTGTGTTTTATTCCAGGAGCAATTTCATGGCAATTTTCATTGTTATTTTATCATGTCTTTTCAAATGTTGGAGTGTTGGGATTTGTGATCATTTTGTTGTGTATTTATCATCCTTTGAAGGAAGTTCAACGATTGTTTCTCATGAAAGAGATGAACAAGAATGAACAAGAAATGAAGGAAACGAATATGCAAAAAGTTTAATGAATGTCAACATAAATAATTCTTTAAACCACCACTACATTCGAATTACAAGAACGATGAATGATGTGAACCATCATTTATTTGGTTGGCAATCCTTTTTACATGATATCCGTGGTTTGTGTCTGATCAGATCTGTGAATGGGAATGTCAGAAATATTAAGACCTTGACTTGTCTTATTTTGTTCATCCGAGACTTGACTGGTTCCTGGAACAGAGGTCTCACTCAACAGTGGCTTCTCTTCAGGAAGAGTCGATGCTTGCTGTTTCACTTCACTAGGTCCACTCAATGTTGACGATTCTAAAGTTGTGGTTGCTGTTCCTGTTGTAGTAGTGCTTGTCTTTGAACTTCCATAATCCAACAACTTGTCAATGGCACCAGCCAGTGGGTGTATAATCTTACTTCCAAATTTCATGGGTGCCATTGGATGTGGATGAGTAGGAGCATTGTTTTTAGCAGTTTGTAAGTCATTGTGAAGAGTGACTAATTCTTGTTGTGTCAAGACTGCTTTCAATCTTGGAAAAACATCATCCTCTTCTTGTTGCAAATGTTCCAATTCGATTTGAATAAACTTTTCTACTGTCTTGTTGAAAACGAATTTGTCCATGTCACTCTTTTGATGATTGACATTGTCAAGCATGAATTGTAACATTTCCTTATTGAGTTGATCATCCAAATAATTTCTATCACTGAGAAGTTTTCCTCCATCAATCTTTTCAGCAATAAGAGGATACAAATATCTTTCTTCTGCTGAGGCGTGCATACAAATTTCACGTATGAACTGTTCAACAATGCTGTTCTTATCAATTTGTGAAGAAGCATCATGCCATCTGTCAAACAATTGTCTGATCAATTTATGATCTTGAATAAGAAATTGAATTCCATCAAACAAAGCTGTTGATTCTACCATGGTGATATAAAGTATTAAGTAATTGAATTGTTTTTTTGCTCAGTAGTGTACAAAGATGCAACCCATTACTGTCACACTCGACAACAATTTCCGAGCGAATGACTTTTTTGGAAAATAACCAAAATGGACACTCTTGTGTAAATTTTCTTCTTAATTGGAAAATTACCAGCTTGTTAGGATTCTCATCATGATGAATGCAATCATTGGATTTTCAAAGTGATTCGTCCTGTGAAATTTCCAAATGTAGTAATTGCACAATTTTGTCCACATCTTGCACTGGCAACACATCTTTCAGAACTCGAATACATTCCTTGTAAATAAAAAACACATCATTCGGAGAAGGATGTTGATGTGCAAAACACAACAACTGGAATGCATTTTCAAATGAAATTCTCTTCTTACATCTTGAAATGATTTCATTTTCCATTTTTGTATCACTAAACACATTACTCACTAAATAGAGTTGAATCAATTTTGCAATGAGGGTGTCATCTTCTGGTGCATGAATTCGGGCATCGACTCCATAAAGTGTGGCAATGTATTCTTCAACGGTTGGAATGTATTGCTCGTCTAAATATGGAAATATTGTGTTGTCAATTTCAATTAAGAATTGTTCTTGATTGTTGTTTCTGGTGTCACCATGATGATCCAATTCACCCATTTCATGTTGATGTCGTTTTTTGAGCCACAAATCTCGAACACATGCATGGAAAAAATCATTAGTGACTAAAATTGGCATTGGAACTTGAATGTCATGTATGGCGCGAGAATGTGGTTGATTTTCCAAATCTTCCACTTGGGAGAGTTTCTGTTCCTCTTCTTCTGCATTGGTGAATATCAATCGTATCGTCGCTGTAAAATACTTGTATAATTCTGGATATTTCTCGTTGAAAACATCTCTCAAAAATGCAATTAATTGTTTGGCAGGAGTTGGTAATAAATAATCATCTTCTCCATTTTGATACATTTTTCCATGAATGTAATTGCAGATGGATGTCATGTTGTGTTTTTCACAAAAAGTATTTAACCGCACCATTTCCTCTCGATTGTTAAATATTGGTGGATCAATTCCATACAAATAATCCACAATGTGACTAAAAGTATCAACTGAGAGAGAGCTCAAATTCAATTCAGGAATTTTCTCACCATGGTCGTAGGAAGAATGTGTGTCTTGTTCGTCCATTTTCTCAATCATTTCTCTAAAGTAGGAAAATCGAGAAAGCATAAATTTGTGGACATAGAATGTCTTTTCATTAAGGACATTCACCTTAATGTCACAACCAATGGGAATGTAATCTCCAAAAGTATCTTGCATTCTCTTGTGAAATAAGTTTCCAAAATTCACATAATCTTCTTCGGTTTCAACACGGCGCAACACTTCTTCGACGTCCTTTAAACTGAAAAGCCAAATCTTGTCATTCTTTGAAGTGGCAGTTTTTTTCTCAGTATTGAATTGTCCGCCCACAAGAATAAAGCTTGAGGGTGAAATGGCGCATGTGGTGTGATGTGAAATGTCACCAAAGGGATACTTTTTTTCTTCTTCGCTTGAAAACAGGTCAAATTCATACACTAAATCAACGAAAGTGTTTTTGGTGGCTCCTGCAATAAGAGTTGCATCAATGCTTGCTCTTGGTGCAACAGTTCCCATGACATTCATGAAAAATCCTTTTGCGACATTGGTTTTGTCAATACCATAACTGTAGTTCAAACTTCCTCCAAATATGAGAATTTTCTCTCCTCTCAGGATCATTGCTGTGTGTTTGATTCTGGGAAAAACGAGAGTCGATCGGGTCGATGTGAAGATAGACTTCATTGTCAAGTTGTCTAAATTAATGGAAAACATGTCATTGAAATATGTTTCTTCATTATTTCCTCCAAAGATAATCATGGTGTCAGATGTCTCATGATTGTTGTCATTTTCTTGGCCGAGTGAATGTAATTGAAGAAATTTTGAAGAAGATTTGTTATGAATGACAGCACTATGATTGGCTCTTGGCCTTAAACAATTCAGGTCTATACTTGGAGCATTGGCAAGTGACAAGGATGTGGACTGTGAGCACAACATACAGATAACATTTTAAAGGTTGTACAAAGATAGAAACGTTCAAGAAAGATCATTCAATCAGGACAAAAAAACACTCTTTCATCATCATTCAAATTCACCACTCACCTTACTGTGAAGTCCAATTTCAAGTTTTTTCCATTTTTGAATCGAAAAGCTATATTCAAAACAATCTTGAATGGTTCGATTCGTGGTGTCCATTCCTCCATAAATGACAATAGAATCCACACTCGAACGATACACCATCGAATGACCATATCTTTTCGAAGGCCAAATATTTCCACAATTTTCATTTCCAGAATTCTCCACATGTTGTTTCCATGTTCGAGTGGTAATATCAAATTCAAATAAATCTCCCAATGCTTTGAATTGTGCATCTTGACCACCAAAGACCACTAATGATCCTTCCACATGTTCTTGATTGGGTTTTCTAAAAATCATTGAATGATGCGATCGAGCAGATGGCATCAAAGAACTTTCAATTTTCTCAATGTGATGAATCATGAGAGAAGAATTGGTCCATTTCTGTATTCTCTTTCGCAATAATAATTCCGGAGATGGTGAATTTGGGATGGAGAAGGAAACTTGATGGATGTGTTGCTCTTCTTCTTGATCAACGTTTCGAAGGTGGTGAGGATGAAAGGCTTCTTCTCCGATTTTAATTTCATACAGGGCATTGCTTCTCTTGTTGTCAATTTGACCTCCGAAGAGAAAGAGAGAGAATTCTGAAAGTTCTTGTTGTTGTTGGATGGAAAAGGGATCGAGTCGAGTGCAGGCCATGGCATGGCTGATGATGGATTTGAAGGGAAGGAGACCTTCATGATGGATGCTTGGAGAGAG
This sequence comes from Naegleria fowleri, assembly GCF_008403515.1. Classification (NCBI taxonomy): domain Eukaryota; phylum Heterolobosea; class Eutetramitea; order Acrasida; family Naegleriidae; genus Naegleria; species Naegleria fowleri. The sequence goes on from NW_025407980.1 coordinate 723,504, forward strand.
TAACTGGGTGACTTTGGCTTGCATATTTTTTTGAGGTGGTTTGAGGTTGGTGTTTCTTTGTGATGCATGTTTTGACATTTGACTTGCAAGTTCAAGTTCTCGAGTGCCTTGAGGTCAAGTGCAAAAACCTTGAAATGTGTTGTGTCAATATTATGAATATAGCTCGAGCGTGCTCACTTCTTCTTTTTATTCTTGTTCTTTTCTTCAGCCATTTTTGCTTCAAGGTCTTGTCTTTCCTTTTCTTTCTCTTCCTTTGTCTTTTTTCGATATTTCTGCGGAAGCTTTTGAGTGAATTGTTTCATTTTCAAATCGTCTTGTTGGTAGATTGGGTAGATTTTTGACAAGGGAACAACAAATTCATCAACTTGAAGAGGTTTTGTGTCAAGTTTGGCAATTCTTCTTTCGTTGATTACACTCTCAATGATAAGTTTGATACTTTCAACAGTATAATTGGTTGAAATGTGAGCGAGAGTATGTATATCAAATTCTTCGCTTAATGGGCGGGCCATAGCTTTCTCGAGCAATGTTTTCCAAATGACTCTGCATGATGAATAGTCAGGAAGAGTCGTGTAAATCATGCGATCGAAAAAGTCTCCAAAAAGAGCTGCATCAGCATCCCAAGGCTCATTCATGTTGGCAATGATCAAAATTCGATCATCGGGTGACATGGCCTTCATTTGAGTGAGGAGTGGTTTTCTCAAACGTTTCATGTTGGCTTTCGTTTTTCCCTTTCCTTTTCCCTTAATAATGGTATCAAAATCGTCGATGTAAATGATGGCAGGTTGCATGTCCTTTGCAACACGAAATACCTTTCCAATCATGGTGGTTGCTTCACTTTGTTCTGTACAAATGTTTTGAGTGACTGCTGGAGATAAATCAAAGAAAACAGCTCCCAATTCATGGCTTATGGCATGTGCGAGATGGGTCTTTCCTGTACCCTTATGACCATAAAAGAGAATGGATCGCAAAGGAGGTGCTGCTTTGTGTACTGTAGGTGTTGACATGAAGAGAATCAATTCTTGGCATAGGTTACGAATCTGAGCGAGGGATGGCTCTTCCCACTCAAGAATGGAACCAATGAGTCGGGGCTCTCCCAAGAAAGAGTCCAATGTTATAGGTGGAACTTTGGTGATAATCCCCATAGATGCCAAATCTGAAAAGAATGCTTCAGAAGATGGCATTTTCACTTCTTCCTTGGGCTTTGGAGGAGGCTTCTCCTTTGTTGGCTTTTTTGGGGGATTTTCACTTTCGAGTTGCATCCTCAAGTTGTCCAATTCCTCTCGTATTTGATTGTCCACCTTTTTCCGAATTTCTTCCTCAATACCTTGATCACCTTCCATGAGTTCCTTTCTCAGTAATGACTTGTCAAACTTTTGGTCAAAGTCAAGAGAACTCATTCGATCTCGCCACTTTTCCACGAGTTGTTTTAACAGAGTAGAAATGGTAGGAATGAACTTTGATTCGTCTTTCATGGTAGGAGTAGCTTCTGCTTGTGGCTGATCTTTTCCTCCTTTAGCAGCAGGTTTTTTTTGTTGAAGAGGCTGCTGGAGCATTTCCTCCCTTCTTGTTTTTACTGGGTGGAGCTAGAGCTTCCATCTTTTGTTGCTCCAACAACTTTTTCTGCTCCTCTGTGGCCTTAATAATGTTTTGCATGAAGGCTTTTGAGCCACCATCAGCCTCTGAAGGAAAGCTTGGAATTCCACCGTCACCTTCTTGTCTGTATAATAGAATTTGTTCCATGAGTGCGTCATGCATGTCTTCCATCATTTGTGGTCCTTCTTCCTCCAAAATTGCAGCTCGCATTTTAACTCGCTGCTCTTCTAAATCTCTCTTGTTTTCAGCCTGTTTAATCTTTCTTTTGGCTCTTCCCAGTTGATCCATTTCTTTAATTTTGTTGGACCTGTCTTCCTGGTCGTGTTCTTCTTTTTGAGCTTGTTTTTTATGCTGTGTTTTTGCTCCTTCCAAAGACATGCCAAGAAATTTTGCTTCCTCTCTCTTCTCTCTGTCAATTCGTTTTCTCCAGTAGAATCCCCGGAAGACCTTTTGGATTTTTATGGCTGCTTCGTCCATAATTGAGTCCATGTCTTCTTCTCTTTTCATCTTTTTTAGTTCTTCTCCCAATTTTTGTTCGAGTTTAATTCGTGCAATATTTCTTCCTTGTCGACCTCGTTCATTGGTTTGGATGATAAGAACGGCCTGGTTGATGGTGAGCGTATTATTTTTTTGATTGTTTTGGGACAGGTTTTGATCGGAGCGAGCAAGAAAGTCACCGTTAGAGTTTGGTCTCTTCCTCAATACATCGAGCAAAATTTCTCTTCGTCGAATTTCTTTTTCATTGTCTTCATGCAAGAATCTAGGTACTCTAATTTCTAGTTCGCTCGGATCTAATTTCAAATCGATTAAAACTTCATCAAATTCTGTAAACTCTCCCATCAATTGAATGATGATTGATTTAATTTCCAAAATTCTTCCAATCACGTTTTCAAGAATTAGTTTGAGATCTTCTCTTTTTTGAGGTTGCAGCATTTGATCATAACACATCTGTTGTTGTATTATTGCAAAATATTATTCAAGATTTAAAATAGTTTTAAGGGAGCATTGGTCGAAAATCCGAATAGGCATTGTTGTTCAGATCGGTCATTTTTTTAAATCCACCCAAAACCTACCTCCATCTTGTTGTATAAATTTACATATTTTACATATAATGACTGATAGTGCTGATTGAACAATGCCTGATGTTCCAATATATTCTTCGGAAGATTTGCCTTGTTTGCCAATTTATTCTCTCCCACCACGAGCAAATCTCTCAACTCGACCAACACCTCCGACAAGAGGCCTTCATAGTAGACATTGGACATTTTTTTTAGCAATTTTTTTGAATTTCATCGTAAATATTTTGGCGGTTTTCAGTTTTTTCTTACAACTTTAACAACTTGAACAATAACAAATATAATTATTTAATACAATCTATTAAATAATTATATTTGCCATGAGCATTTATACCCATTTGAAACTGGTCGATGATGACATAACCTCTTCATCATATTCTTCACACGTTCCTTTTTCGATTCTTTCAAAAAATGTTCAAAAAGATCCTCAAGCCAACTTGTCTGATGACACTTGGCACTTGTTCCGCAGCAGCTGCAACCCTCACCTTCTACAAGACTCATTCATCCACAAATCTCATTCAAGCCGAACAACAACAACAACAATCATCAATGTTCAAATTTTTCCAATCCAAACCACATGTGGCCGATGATCGTGATCCTCATGACAACAACAACCACTCCCATTCATCCAAAAAAGGTTCTGCCACAACGATCATGAGCTCATCCACCAATTCATCATCAAGAGAACAAAAACAACAACAACCACCCATTCGAGTAGCCATCATTGGAGGAGGAATTTCTGGATCCGGTTCAGCCTATTTTCTCTCCAATCTCTATGATCGTTTGGATTTCTTGATGAATGGGTCCTCCATTGATCTCTCTCCTGAACCTTCCTCCACGACGTTGATTGCCACTCATTCTTCCTTGTCATCAAGGAATTCGAACGGAACAAAGCCTCCTCTCGAATTTATCATCTATGAAAGAAATGTTGAAATTGGTGGACGATTAAAAGAAATTAATTTATTTCCCAATGTCCATGATGAGAAGAATCCATACAAGTACTCGTTTGAAGTGGGTGGAAGTTCACTCATTTTGGAAAATAAGTATGCCTTGCAATTGGTGGAGACTTTTGGATTGACTTTGAAAGAACCACATTTGGAGGATGTTCGAATTGGAATTTGGAATGGTGATGAGAAACGAATTGTATTTTGTGAATCAACTTCGTGGTGGAAGACTTTAATCAAGGGAGCTTGGAGATATGATTTTGGAATTCCACTCTACTTGTTGAAACGAAATGTACATTACTACTTGTCACAAGATCGATTTTTGAAAATTTATGAATTGCAACAAGTGCCACATGAAGGAAAAATATCGAGTGAGGATTTGAAGAAGGTTTATACTTGGGAAGAGACAAGTGACTTTTTGAAGGAAACTGGCATGCAAGAGCTCACCACTCAAACATTTTATGATTTTGCAAGAACGAATTGGATTCAAGAGAGATTTATTAAGGAATATTGTGACTCGATTTTGAGAATTAACTACATGACAAGTTCAGAAACTATTTCTGCGTTTGCTGGAATTGTTGGATTGGCAGGAGCGGTTTCTGATTTTAGACAGGTATGTTGTTAAATTTTCATGACGACAGATAATACTCATGTGTGCTCACTCGTGTGAAGGTCCTTCAAGGAACGTCACAACTTCCAAAACATTGCATCGAAGCTTTGAAATCCAAAAAATTGAACCTAAAATTAATGCATGAAGTGTCACAAATTTCCTACGACAGTGCCAGCAACAAGTATTCCATCACTGCAAAGAACTTGGCAACACCCAACCATACAGAAATTCTTGACACGAACATTGATTACATTATTGCTGCAACACCTCTCGAGTTCACTAATATTCACTTTGACAACATTCATCTTCCTCCAAAGGCATTAGAAAAACGTGAAATGAACATTCTCGTCACAAGTCTTGTGGTTGCCAAAGACATTAACAAGAATTATTTTGGAATGGATAGCTCAGATGGCCCTGTATATATTACCACAATGAAACCTTTAACAGTGAGTCAATTACCGTTCAATAATATTGCACCACAAGGAGAAACTCCAAACAGTGGACAGAACACTGAGAACAAGGACCACATTTTTGAATCCTTTTCACACGCTCCATTCACCAAAGAACTATTGAATGAAATTTATGTTGGCCCAAGCAAACTCGTTCAGCAGTATTGGAAACATGGAAGTTATCCAATTTTGAAACCAAATCTTGTCCAACCTCCTGTGAAATTGCACCAACGAATTTATTATCCCAACAGTATGGAAAGTGTCATTAGTACAATGGAGACAAGTTTAATTTCCTCAAAGAATGTATCATTATTAATTATGAAGGACATTTTGAAACGTTTTGAATAATTGAAACATGTGAAAAGATTCGATCCGTTGAATTCGAATCCTTCAAGTTTGTGACGAAATGTCACGCTCTCAAAAAGAGATGATCTGTAACAATTATTCTAATCACCGCAAAAAATTCTTATCTTGTGAAAATATATTAACATATTTCTAATTATTTGCATGATTTCATTAAATTATTGCACAAAAGGACGTTGAGGATCATAAACAGTATCATCATAATTTGCAGTGATGGCTTTCACTTGCTCTTCGTCTTCACTTGGTTTTGTAAATCCATTAAATAAAACAACTCCAATTCCAATTACAGCAACTCCTAGAATTAAGGTAAACTTTTGAAATTTCATTTTAAATTTCAAATAAGGAAATTATTAAAATATTGAATGAAATATATATGAATTATAAATAATAATAAAAAATTTGATCATTCACATAAAATCAACCATCCAATTTTCATTTAAATTCTTTCACATGATTCCAAATGAAACCTACCAAATCCGAATAATATCTACTTCTTCCCTTCCTCTCATCCATTTCTTTTTCTTTCCAATCTTGTTCAAGTTGTTTCCGATGCTTCTCAATGAAAGGTTTCATTTTTTTCTTCTTTTTTGTTCATCAGATGTTCGTTATTAAAATTCAATAATACGCAATTATTGGAGAAAAAGATCCTGAGATTGTCATATTTCATGATGGATTCGTTCCTTTCTTCTTGAACTTTCAAATTTCACACAATAGGGAGTCTTTTTTACAAAAATTATCGTAATCAAAAAAAACAAAATGAACAAGTCGTTTTCCGTTGTTACTACTCTGCTCTTACTTCTTTGTTTGACATTAGCAGTCGTGGTGGTGGTGGATCGTGTGAATGGTCAATTATCGACTGTTCGTGCTTTCCTTTCTGATTCCGATTTGAATAACTTGTTGACACGAGAATCACCATTGTTTGCTAAAGAAATTGAAGCTCAAAAGATTCCAGATATGCAATTGAAAGGTAGGTGAGAGGTTGTTGATGATGATTTTCAACAATTGAACAATTTTGATATGAAATGTGATTGAAATCCTTTTAATCATCATCATCATCATTATTTAATTTTTAATGTCACTTCACACACTTAATGATGATCATGATTATGAACACCCACACACACACTTTACATAAATGACATTCGTAAAACCATCTTTATGATTTCAATTTGAAATTTTGATGGATCTGCACATCTGTCCGCTCACATTCCGATGATGGATTCATTAACAACAACAACAACATTTCATGTGAATGATCGATCCATTGATGTGATCAACCATGATTCCTGAAATGATCAAATTCATATTTCATCCTTAATCTTCAGAACATGTTTCAATCATTGGAGATGTTGATATTAGCATTACGGGAATTACCATCAGTAATGTTGCTTTGGGTAATTTGAAAGTCTTGATGACAAGTCCCAATCAAGTGTCTTTGACAGATAATAATGCTCAGATTACAATTAGTTTGAATTGGGCCTATAGACAAGAAAATTGGCCACATAGTAGGTGAGTAATTATAGATTCATTTGAGGTGTGTATGAAAGATTTTGAAAATTTGGAATGATTCCATGTTCATGAATTTCATTTGTGGTGATCCTTTCATGTCACTTGTCATTTGACTTTTATGTCATTCACAGTGGTTCTGGAACTGCTGTCTGTTCCACAAACACTGTCTCTATGACTGTCACCATCTTGATGCAACTCGATGTCAACTCTGGAAAGCCACAATTCCAATTAACAGCCAACACCATTGATTTGGGTAATTTGAACATTAACATTTCTGGAGGTGGTGGATGGATTTTGAATTTATTACAAAATCTCTTTGCTTCACAAATCAAATCAAGTGTTCAAACTGGAGTGGAATCTGCCATTTCATCTGCAGTGGCTCGTGTGAATAATAATATTCAAGCTGCAAATATGATGCCAGTGTTGAATATGACACTTGGTGCCAATAACTTTAAATTACAAGTGGATTATCGTGTGAGTGAATTAACTGTTTTGAATAATGCATTCTTGGCAGTTGGAACTCGTGCAACTTTCTATGATCCTAATAAGGGAATTTCTCCATTACCATTTGGACATGTGACACTTCCTAATCAACCTCCATCACAAATTGATGATTTAATTGATGCCTATGTTACAGATTTTGTCATTAATTCGATGCTTTATGGATTATATTCCTCAAATCAAATGCAAACCATTATCACACCAGACATGATTCCAAATTATTCTCCCATTCAATTGAATACCACCAGTTTGAAGAACTTGATTCCACAATTGTACAATGCTTATCCAAATAAGCAAGTTCAATTGTATTTGTATAGCAATGCTGCATCAAATGCTAACTTGTGGCCCAATATCAAAATTTCACAACTCAATGGAGGAATGATTTCTGCTTACTTTTATGGAAATATTGAATTTCAAGTATTGACTGGAAGTGGATCTACTGCCAATGCCTTCATTCTTTCTCTCGTTGCGAATGCCACTCTTGATAATCCAAAATTAATTGTCTCTGGTGGTTCCAAGTTGAATTTCACAGCTCAAATTGTCAATCCACAATTCTCAGTTTCTGTCGCTCAATCTTGGATTGGACCTGTCAATCTTGCCAATTTGCAACAAATCATCCAACTTACCTTAATTGACGTTTATTTACCAATTCTCAATAAGGATCTTGCTTCTGGAATTCAATTGATTGATTTGTCATCCTTGTTGCCAGGATTCAATTTGGTAAATCCAAATTTATTATTACAAAATGGATACATGGTGATGGGTGTTGATGGTTATTATAGTCCTTCATTAATGTTTAGACAACAAACTGGAAAGAATGTTGAAAAAGATGTGAAAGAGAGTTCTGCTGCTGCTGACAAGATTATTGCCAAGTTGAAGAAGACCATTTCTATCCAATAAATCGATCAACTTGAAGTGTTTTTGAATGAATTTCTATTCTCTCATCATATTTTAAAATTTCTATAATGTTCAAATTATTATGGGTAATCATGATATTCCTTAGAAACAACAACTGGTAAGACAATGTGATCACCATTACAGTCGTTTTCAATGTATTGCCCCATTGAAGCAAAGGGTGACATCCAGTAAAAAATCAACACTCAAAGAATGCGATAATTTTTCATGCATGTTTTGAATGGACTTGGATTCTTCTTTTAGCTTTTTCCAATACATGACAATTATCTCACCACCTGTAATGCACAAGTGTGAATGATGATGTGACTTTTGATTATTCAACACAAAATTGCACTCTTTGACACTAGATTCATAGGAGAAAATTTTCGAATCATTGACGACAATAAAAAACAATTGAGAGGTTGAAAAAATTCGACAAGTCACAATCTTCACATTTGGTTTCCATTCAATTATTGTATGAGTTTCTAACAAAAATAACTTGTTTTTGTCTGCAAAGGTGCAATTCACACCAAAAGAATTGGAAAATCAAACCGGCACTTCCCTAACTAGTAATTACTTACTTGTTAAAATTAATGTTGAAAAAGAACATGAAGCAATATCCACAAAATATTCATCAGTGTCCATACCCATTGGATTAAACTCTCTAAGAAGTTCTAAATCTGAACCATCTTGACCTAACAAACATCCACAATAGAAAACTCGATGATCTCTTGTCAGAGCAATAATCGAATGATCACCATTCACAGATCTAACAAAAAATGGTCTTTCCTTCCAATGATCCAATTGTTCAATTCTACATTCCAATACTTGATGTTGAGACATGGAAGAGATTCCCACTACTGGTTGAGCACATTCACCAAATGTATTCGATCCTGATGCAAAAATTCTTCCCTTATTCGAAATAAAAGTAATTGAATAATTTGCACATGATGTGAAAATGATATTTTCTTCATCGACTTGCCAATCCTCCATGTTTTGAAAATCACAAATTTCATACCACCACTTCTTACCCATTGGAAAGAGAGTTGTGACAATTTTTTCTCCTCCTTCATGTGAAATGACTTGTTGTTCGTAGCATTTGACTGATTGTACATAATAAAAGCATGGATCACTTGTTTGATTATTGCAATATTTCGCTAAAACTCTTGTTTTTTGTGTGATCATATCTTGCACTAGGAGAAGCAAGAAATGATGTCCTGCACTCATGTGAATGATTTTTTCAGATGGTTCCAAGAGGTGGTTCAGAATTTGTAGAGTCATTGTCATGGCTTGATTGGAATCAGGATGAATTTCTAATAAATGGCCAGACTCTGTGAGAATGTAAGACTTTTCGTGTGTGATGAGGATTATTTATAATATTTAATGATTATAAATACATAATTAGATAATAAAATAATTAATAATTAAAATCAAAAATTAAATTCAAAATTTGATGCGATAAATTTCATTAAAAATATCAACTCATCAATTCGATGAATATTTTCAAATAATTTCAAACACCTACCCACGACTCTCGACAAAGAATATTTCGAATTCCAAAAACTCCACATCTCCTCAACCAACTTGTATTCTTCGGAGATGAATTGTCCTCTCCGGAGAATGTTGCGGTGTTGAGATGGTAGTGACTCTCCATGACCTTTTCAATGATGGATCGATTCGGATCGAGCGAGAAGAGAAGATTGTGCAAGGGCTCCACATGCCGAGTCATTATTTTTTTATATATTGAAAATTTGTAAAGCTTGATGCTGAGTGATGTGTGCCAAAAGTCAAAAAAATGTCGGTACCATCTTCTCCTGTTCCGAATAGACATTCTCACCTCACCGAAGAGGATGCCTCTACCACCATGCTCACAATATCATCTCCCGAGAGATCGAACGAAATTTCTTGTCAATTTCTCCAGCAACAACCATTAATGTTTCAACAAACATTAAATTCGAAATCTTCTATACATCAAAACGTCAAACCGTCATCACCATCGGAACAAAACAAATTTAATTTACCTGGAGAATTAATTACTCTCATTCAAACATTTTTAACCAATAATGGAAAACAAAAATCTCGATTTATTAGTTTCGATTGGAATTTAAATTATTATAATTCGGTCACTCATTTGAAAATGTCCAAACGGATGAATTCTCGAATTGATGTCATTGATTTTTTGAAAATGTTTTCTCGATTGCAATATGTGACTGGAAATGTAAATTTGCAATTGGAACATGTATTATTATTATCAAGTCCTGATTTGAGACATGTCGATGGATTATTTATCGATTCCATTCCTCAATTGTATAGTTTAATTCGAGCCTTTCCAAAGTATGAAACAGTGGCACTTTGTTACGATATATTTAGAAAGACAGACATGTTAGAGACGCAATTACCACAATTTGTGACACGATTTATGAAAGAGACCTTACGAACACTCATTCTTCACAATGTCTATGTGACACACAAAGATTTATTGTATATTTTTGAAAAATGTCCCAATTTATCATGCCTCGATTTGCACAGTAATTTGGATATGAGATATATGGATAATTTCACGGAAAGAAGTGAAAAGAGACCTCCATTTTTTAATTTGAAACAATTGCCAAAAGGTCGTCTCACTTCTTTGTCACTACAAGGAAAGAAATTTGAAGGCATTGAAGAATGCATTGACCATTCACAGCAGTCACTCCAAGAATTGACCTTACAATGTGGAGGATCTCTCATGAGTGAATTGTTGGGGAAAATTTCGACCTCCAGCTTTCCAAATTTGAGGATTTTGAAAATTCAAGGAAGTGATTTACTCAACGATGATGCCGCAAGTATGAGTTGGATTAATCTTTACAAGGCATGTCCTCGTTTGGAATATTTGTCCATAACGAAAGCATTTAGACAGAGTGAATGTGAAGCCATCATCACATCATGTCCTTACATTCAAAGAATTGAAGTTGATGGATTTGAAAATGATGCATGTTTGGATTTGTGTCGAACCATTGTCTATTAAGGTTGACTGATTTGAATGAATACATACAAATATTTTCTACATCTTTTATACAAAATGTTTTTGTATTTCCGTTTGTGGTGGTCGCTGTTAATAATTTATTATAAAAGCACCTTAGTTCCTTCACAGATCACAACTTAAGGCAACCATTTCATGGCCAATTCCCAAGCCAAAAACGAAGCTCCATTCGTAGGGAAGGATCTCAGCAAACATGGCACAAATCCACGATAAAATCCTTTCATTCCACCTTCTTCCAAATAAATCTTTTTCACACAATCAATTAAACCCTTATATTTCAATTCGGCTTTAGGAACATCAGGTTGAGACATGATTCGATTTTTCACAGTGTCTGCAGGGAAGCAACAAATCCACATGACCGTTGCAGCACTTCCTCCCGCGATGAAATTAATGACACTCGATGGCAATGAAGAATTCCAATTTGCCAATTTGAGCTTGAAATATTCATAGGATCCAATATAGATGGAACAGAATGAACGAAACCATAAAGTTCCACTCATTCCCGTATAGAATCCAACAATTCCATGATTTCTCCATAATTGTTTCATACAATCGAAAGGTCCTTTGTAACGTTGAGTGGAAGCATCCCAATTGTATTGAACTTGGAGTCGAGATTTAATTTGTTCGATGGGATTAGCCACAAAACTGCATGCCATTCCTCCGAAAAAATCCAGCAATGGAATGATCCATAATGGTGAGTTGATAGTTTGGTTGGTCTCGATGTAAATTTTCCTTAATGAATTTACGGACATAGGTCACTGTGCCCAACAAGACGCTGTCCATCACAGACCATCCAAATAAGGGAACAAGAGCTCCTTTGTAGAGACCCGGAAGTCCTTCTTTTTTGGCAGTCTGAACGAGGCAATCGATGGGACCAGAGAATTTGCCGTGATATCCTTCAGTTTGTAAACGAACTGAGTGAATATTCAAATAATTTATGTTAGAATTTGCATGTTACAAAGTTCCATTTTCTGCAAAATCAAAGTAATTACCTTTCACAGTACTTTTTTCAGAAAGAATATTCAACAATAACGTTCAAAATGTTTTTTTCCAATTTGAATGACATTTTTGAAAATCAAAGAAAATGCAAAGTGTTGTGAGAAGGTCATTAAAGAGAAAAACAAGACAACATACTCAAAGGGATGACCAACCACTAATTTGGCCACTCCACTACAGACACCTGCAGTGAATCCTTTGATGTGTGCCCAATATTCGGATTCTGAATTTCATTTCGTCCATCCAAGAAAAAAAGAATTCGTTGTTCCGTTTTCATATACAAAGAAATTGATTGAGATTCATGCCAGATAACGTTTGTTGAATATTATATATCAAGCGATTACAGAATCATAAATTGAAAGGGGTTCAGTAAGCCAATAGTTATTGCATCACCATCATCGTCATTATTGGTCGGAATTTCATTTTACTCAAACAAGATATACCTACTTGCTTGTTGTTGTTGTTGTTGTGAATGATTGTGGTTGTTGATAGTTGCCACTGCAATAGTGGTCGGCGTGCGAGTGGTGGCGGTGGTGGTGGCTGCTGATGTCAAGGCATCGGCTGTAGTAGCGGAGGAAGAGTTCATATTTTTTTTGTTGAGTTTGATTTTCACAATCGGAAAACGAAAGTGTTCGAGGATGTTCACAAATCACATTGTTCAAAAAGAACAACAAAAAAACAAACAGTGCTGAATATAACTTTACAAGTACTGTCATTTGAAATCATACTACATGTACAAATGCTCTGTTGGGTTGTGGATGAGGTGTTAGTGGCGAGCATGGACCACAGTAGGAGAGATAGCGGAGAGGTTGCTGCTCATTGCTTTTGGTTGGGATTAACGAAAAGTTGATCCAATCCTTTTCTACTCTTATCTTGATCTCGTACGTAGGTGAAATTGGTAAATTCTGCTCCTTGATTTTTACTCACTTTGGTCTTGGATGTTGTGTGTGGTAAAAAGGCAATTCCAAATTCATCAAAGTGAGTCGTATCAATATCTGACTTGACGTCTGGAGTGAACGGAGCTTGCTTAGATCGAATAGAGTACCAGTCCAAATCCTTAAAGAATGGATGTTTCTTGATGGCGTCCACACCTCTAGTTTTATCGTCTTCTGAACCCCAACGCTTATCAGTGTCACACAATAACTGTTGCAGTAAATCCTTAGCATCAGCGCTGACATTAATATCATCTGGGAATTCTAAAAAGTGTTTCCATCTGACAATCTTTTGGCATGTTTTGAGTGGATCGTCTGCATAAAACTGTGTGATTTGAAATAATATTAAAAATTGATCATCATTACAACCACCATGTTGTATCATTATGAAACACATATGTGTAAATAAATGACAACAAATAGTTCAATAAGGTCAATCTCGTAAGAGAAGCAACAAGTGATAATAATATACTTACTGGTGGATATCCGTAAATCATTTCATACATGATGACACCAACAGACCACCAGTCACAATCATATCTGTATCCCTTTTTTAACAAAACTTCTGGTGCAATATAGCCTGGTGAACCCACAGTTGAGTACAGTAATTTTCGGCCTTCGTTTTTCCAACTTCTCATCTTTTCTCGTCTTGAGAGCGAGCCAACTTTATCAATAGGTCCCTCTTGAGTGCTTTGTTGAGCTTGTTTCATTTCTTCTTCACTGACATCTTCAAATGGATCCTCATCGAAAGGTTTACAAAGACCAAAATCTGTGATATACAGCGAAATTGAGTGAAAGAAATGGTTGTCACACATATAAGTTTAAGGAAATATGTTCAGCGTTTGCATAGCAATGATTTTCCGAAATGTATTTCAAATTTCGTCATGGTGTTTGATGCAAAAAAGAAAATTTTGTTCATTCACATTCTTCGAAATAAACATTCAATACATACCTGTCAGTTTGATGTGTCCTCTAGAATCAAGTAGAATATTGTCAGGTTTCAAATCTCTGTGAACATAACTCATTTTGTGGATGGATTCTACCGCAAGAATCAATTCGGCAATATAGAATCTTGTTTGTTCTTCAGTAAAGATTTCCTTCTTGATGAGCCAAGTCATCAAGTCACCTCCTTGCAAAAATTCCATGGCCAAATACAAGTTATCTTCATCTTGGAATGAGTAACGAAGATCAACAATCCACTACAAGTATGTGAATGAGTGAATACAGGAAGTGCATCAAGACAATTAGTAAACATTTGAAAGATGCCACAACACCATGAAGAAGCGATGGTCATGTTGACATTTCATCCAAGTGTTGACACCAGCAAACAGCAGAGTACATATCGTTCCAGTCATTACCATTCATATCGATGATATGACGTGTCGGAATTGCATACGTAAACACCGTTCGTTGATGATATCAAGATGGAATTAATGAATGAATGTATTGAAAAGTCATTATTTAGGACGATGGTCAACAATAACAATATAATAATATTACATACAGGATTGTTAGAATGAGCCAATATATCACGTTCTGCTCTCACGTGTAAAATTTGTTTCTTCTTCATCATTTCCTTCTTTATGAGTTTCTTCAACGCCAATACTTCTTTAGAATCCTTTTTTCTAACCAACATGACTTCTCCGAAGGCTCCTCTACCAATCACTTTTAGGATATCGAAATCACTCAGAGAAATTCTTGATTTCAATAGATCAGACCATGTTGGAACTCCTTCTTTAATGAGTTTTTGAGAGCCATACTTTTCCTTGAGGATGGATTTGGCAATTTGTGATCTTGATTGTGTTTCTTCGGAGAAGGTAATTTCAGAGGAGTGAGAGTCTTCACTGGTTACATCACTTCCGTTGCTACTCATTTTGTGGAATTAGATTTTAAAAGACGATGATGAAGATTTTATACAGAGAGAAAATTGGTAATGTGATGATGAAGCTCTGGTGAATAAATAGAGAGAAATCGAGTGATCCAACAGCCAATTTTTTTGGTAAATTTATGGTTGTCCTCCAAGGAAAGAATCGAAACAAAATACAACAGGAGAGAGTGTGTGTTGTTTGATACTGAGAATAGGTGGTGAGTGGATGATGACGATTTTTTCTTGTTGTTTTGAAAGTTTTCAACTGAGAAGAGATGAGTGTTGTTTGTAATTGGTTCCTCATAATTGCTTCAAATCGATGCCTTGCCTTCCAAAAAAATCATATGATTTGTCAATTTCATCTTTTTCAAGCGTTTGACATCAGCAGCCACAATCTTTC
This sequence comes from Naegleria fowleri, assembly GCF_008403515.1. NCBI lineage: Eukaryota > Heterolobosea > Eutetramitea > Acrasida > Naegleriidae > Naegleria > Naegleria fowleri. The sequence goes on from NW_025407980.1 coordinate 738,660, forward strand.
ATTATTTAATTTTTGGAAATCTATTGTCTCTTTGTTTGTTGGCTGGTTTGATCACTAAAAGATGGCGAAAATTATTAACGCCATATTAACGCTAAATAATTTCGTCAAAATTTCATCTATACTTGGGAGGTTGTAAAACTTTTTTAAGATTAAGTTTTGGAATGTCAAAGAAATCTGAAGGGCTCGCCGGAGGAAGAAGTGGTGGGTGGATCGGTACGTACTCTCGCAGCATCCTTTCAGAGGATGACGAGGATGATGCCGATATTAATTGGAAATTGGGAATAAAACGTTTTTCATAAAAACCGCCAAAAGGTGCCGTTAACATTTTAATAAAAAAATGCCTCGCGCAAGAGCTTCAAAGCCTTCATCATCCTCTGCTTCATCTTTGCAAAATAGTCGCGTATTAAAGCTCAACAACAGAACTGAAAAGAAGAAGGAAATTTCCACTCCCACCAAAAAGAAAGATAGAAAGAGTAAAAAGAAACAACAAGAATTTTCGAAGGGAGACGTAAAAGAGGATTCCACCCCAAAAGATGAAAAAAAAGAAAGAAAACTACTGAAAAGGATGATTATTCCACTCCAAAGAATAAGAAATCCAAAAAAATCATGTAAGCATGACAATACTGTACTCGTTATTGTACATCATTCTTTTTACATTATCACCATTTTTTGAATGAACAAGATTTGAGAAAAAATCATTAGAAGAAGCTCTTGTGAAAAAGTTGTGCGAAGATATTGAAAAGCATGAAAAATGTGAATATCAAGAGGTTCTAGATTCTAAAATTGAACAAATGGTTCTTCCTGATCAGTGGATGACTCAATAACTGTTCCACGTGATCGCAAAGTGGACTTTTTCAAATACATGGTAACAGCTTTGGGAATTTCGTTGTCTCCAGCTTCAACTTGTGATGCAATTCAAGAAACTTCTATTTTTAAGAATTGTAAGGACATTTTGAAAGCTCTCTCGAATGAAAATCTAAGTTTCTCCGTTGATACTTTGAAGAAATTGGCCAAAGAGTTAAATGTTCCATATCAGAGGTGTAGGATGTTGATCTTAGTTTCCCGAGCATTGCATCCAAAACAATTTGTTCCTGTGTTTTCTTCTACTCCTCCAGAGATGAGTTTATGTGGACCTCTTTTTGATCCACTTTTTGATTTTTGTGCTCTATTTGAAAATTGTAACAGAAATAGGTATGTTTCAAATGAAAACCATCATCCATGGTCTTAAGTTTGGAAAGAAATGTTGATATAAGCTCCAATATAAATGTATCCAATACACTTTTATCACCTTACATGGGGATTCTAAAGCCTGATGATATCATTTATCATAGCCTTGGAAATAATGATCTTTATATATTGACCAAATGTCATAATATCATTATGCCATGATTCTAATTTATCTCCTAAAGAACATAGGACATCACATGATGGAAAGAAAGTGAGCAGCGGCTAGTTGACACAGCCTGTCCTACGGAAAGACTTCTCTTTGCAAGTCTATTGGAAAACATGCCAAACCGAGGAATGGAGCAAAACATCGACAATAATGAAAAAGATGAGAACGTTGTACCTGGTTTGTGGACCAGACAATAGTTTGATCAGTGTCGCAGGTATTGATTTATCCTCAACAATTCGTTTTGGAATGTCAGTGGAGGAAATGCAAGGCATGATTTGTGACGTTTTATGCCAAATAGTGATATTAGAATCGAAGAACATGATTCATAACGATGTGAAACCTCAAAACATTGTTAAATATGACAATCATTACTATTTGATCGATTTTGAAATTTCTGAAACCTTCGATGAATGTATTGAAACGGATACGCGTTATGAATGCAAACGTGGTGACAAAGAGTTGACCTGTAAATCCTATTCTAAAGGTTATCGTGCACCAGAAAGAGAAAAAGAACACAAAATCTCTCCGAAAAGTGATGTCTATTCTTTGGGACTTGTTGTTTTAGAATGCTTAAAGTTGAACAAAGTTGATTGTCGCAACAAATCAAAGATTGAAGAATGTTTGAAACGACAAGAAGAAGAATCCTCTCGAACATTGTTGAAAGAATTTATTGGTTCATCGTTAAAAGAAAATCCCATCAAAAGGTCATCTCCCAAAGAATTATTTCGGCTTTTTTCAACTGAAAAAACAAAAGAAACATTGCGCTATTTTAAAGATAAAGAGGCTGTGCTGAGAGAACATTTTCCACAACAAGAAGAGGAGACATCGTACGAAGATATTTTCTAGAATTCATCAGTTGTTCATCTCAATATATATTGCTTAGTAGCTCAAACCTTTTTAGATCGTTTTGTAAGTTGAACAAGGTCTCTCAAAAACATCTCACAACCTTCACAGCCAAACTTCAGAACAACAACTCCACTAACTTCTCTAACAACACATTAGAAAATTAATTTACCATCCAAAGTTCAAGAATTTGTCATCTTTGAGGAATTATTTAATTGTTTGATGGTGTTGGGTACTTGTGCTATTTCAGTCAAAATCAAAAATTGTTGCTTTCAACTGAGACGAGATGTGTGTTGTTTGTAGTAATTGGTTCCTCATAATTGCTTCAAATCGATGCCTTGCCTTCCAAAAAAATCATATGATTTGTCAATTTCATCTTTTTCAAGCGTTTGACATCAGCAGCCACAGTCTTTCATTATTTAATTTTTGGAAATCTATTGTCTCTTTGTTTGTTGGCTGGTTTGATCACTAAAAGATGGCGAAAATTGCCAGTCGACGAGGAGGACGACGATAAATTCGAGGTAGTGACAGGATTGGTCGAAGGGAAGCTATTGAGCTCGCTTGGCTGCTTTTGACTCGCAGATACAGCAGCATTGAGGGAAAAGGTATTTCTGGAGGAACGACTGGGTTCCTTAGCAGAGAAGGGTCGAATGGATGTCGTGTTTGAAAATGCATTTTCCTTATCTCGAGCGCTCATCACAAGTTTTGGAGTGAGAGGTTGAGAGGGTATCGTCGCAGAGTCATTGCCATCTTTAAGGGACCTCACAGAGTAGCGTGAAAAACTCATTTGGAGAGGAGCACTTCGAGGTGGCTTGGGCCTCAAGTCTGTTTGAGAATCATCGATAGTCGGTGTTGTTGTTGTCATGTGCAAATGAATGTCGAACATTTGTGAAGGAGGTTTTTGCTCGATATCGGAAAGAGCTGAATGGTTGGTGTCCGATCTTTCTTGAGTATTAGTGTCAACGTTTTCATTTGTCATACGATCCGTGTGTTCCATCATTTCTTCCTCAACAGACCTGCTGGAGGATTTAAGGGAATACCTGAAAATGGGATTGTCGTAACTGTTTCGTCATCAGAAGAGTAAAAGTTTGCATTCAGAGTTTTCACACAAGCCGTATTTGAAATTGTTTTGAAGAAATATCGCAGATAATTATTAATGCCATATTAACGCTAAATAATTTCGTCAAATTTTCATCTATACTTACTCGGGAGGTTTTAAAACTTTTTTAAGATTAAGTTTTGGAATGTCAAAGAAATCTGAAGGGCTCGCCGGAGGAAGAAGTGGTGGATCGGTACGTACTCTTGAAGAGCTACTCGCTTGTTGTTCGTGATTGGTCTCATGTGTGGATGCTGGTGGTTGAGCGAGGACTTTTGAAAAATCTTGTACGAGAGAGGGTTGAATAGATGGTGCCGAAGTGAGTGAAGAGGTTTGTTGAGGCAGGGAAGTGGTTAGTGAGCTTGGTTGTAATGATGGAATTGATGAATCTGCTGTACAAGTTGTTGATGGGGTGGCTTGGAGTGGATTTACAATGGTGGACGAGATAACTGTAGAAGTGACACTTGGTTGTTGCGTAGATGCTTGCTGCTGCGAAGGTATCGAGGGCTGTTGCAATTGTCGTCGAGGTGGTGAGTTTCCTGTTGAGGAGCATGGTTGTTGTTTGGTGAAGGGCCGGTTGCAACTGAGGCATTTGTAGCCGCTTGTTTTTGTTTCCATTTCTCCCTTGGCCATGAGGAATGGTTGTGAAAGACCCATGCCAACAATCAAATCATCAGGTACAATATCTTTTCTGATAATATTAATAATATTTGGAGGGTACACCGTATGATGTGAATCGACCAGTTCTTGTCTATCAGCCTTATTTTGGAGTTTTTGCTCTAAATTCTTGATCGCTTCCATCATTTCCTCGGTTGTGTTTTTTCCTAAAATTGTGTTCAATTTTTCATTGAGATAATCAAAGAGGCCATTCACAATTTTACGATCAGCCTTCAGCTCCATGTTTTTTTCGTCTGCTTTTTGTCTTAAAGCCTCCCATATTTCTTCTCTGTTGAGGTAGTTTCTGAAAAAATTTTGGATACTAGTCTCGTGTTTTTCAACATCGGTGACCACTTTTTTGATAACATCATTTTCTGTAATGGAGGCCTTTAACTCGGGATATGTAACAAATCGTTTCATATTCTCTCGGATATCGTCAATATCTTCACGAGTTCGGTCAGACTCACGATCCATTCTCGACAAGAGCTCCCACCTTACCTCATTAAGGTTGTTTGTTGCATTCTCTGCTACACTCTTAAAAGAGGGAGTCACAAGTAGCATATCTGTATAGATTTTCCTCAATTCTTGTCTATTTTTCTGAGCTCTCATTTTCGAGTATCTTCCGATGTCTTCCTTGAGTTGGAATTTTTCTTGAACATACGTGTCAGGCAAATCCGTTACTGTTTGTTTATCCAATTGGAATACGTCATAAATCAAGTTTGCAACATAGTTTGTTTTGAGAACGTCCTTCTCAAGAAGTCTAAAGTTTTTTTCCATCTTGTCTGTTAAATATTCCAATTTTCTTGTAAAATTTTCTTCCGTTTTTGTGACTCGATACTTTAATTCCTCAATGTCATTACGTTGGGAGTCCATTCTTTCCTTAAAACTATCCATATTTTGTCCCAGTTTTTGTGAGAGAGAGTCAATTTTTCCTTGAAGATTATCGGCGTTTGATGAAATGAGTGTTCTGTATTCATCTCTCAAATTGGTTACGTGCATGTCTAAACTTTGTAAGATTGTTCTTATTTCATGATTAATTTCACCAGTTGTTTCATCAATAGCCAATTTCATGTCTTCTCTCAATTTAACCATTTGCCTCAATAACTCTTCTTTATCAAATTTCAAAACGTTGATCATTTCTTTGGCTTCATCAATTTTCATTTCAACCTTCATCTTTTCTTGAGTTAATTGTTCTTGAACAATTTCTTCGAGCTCAGTAAGTCTTGTTTGATGTTGCAAGTGTTCTTCCTGTATGACTGCAAATTCATTATTTAAATGATGAAGTTGATTTTTCAAAAAAGGGTCATCTTCCTTCACAACTATGGTTTCTTTTTCTACAATCCTCGGAGGAGGTGTGACAGATTTTGTTGGCTTTTGATCGTCCTGTATTGATGGCTTCTGTTGTTCCGGTTGATTTTCTTTCGTTCGTGTAGTTGATGATGATTGATTTTTGAACGATGTTCTCGGAATGGCCTTTGCCAAAGCACGAATGTTTCTGTCTTGTTTCTCTACTGTCTCTAGCAAAATGTTGATTGTGGTGATGAGTTTTTCTGTATCCAACAGGACCGATGATGACACCGAAACAAGATTATGGCTTGAAAATTGGTCCTTCAGCGCTTTGAAATCCACCATTTCAAGCATGCCATCAAAATCTTCCATTTCTGTTGTATTTGATGCTGTAGGTGGAGGACCATTGACGACAATTGAAATTGGGTGTTTCGGGTTCGTGTGGGGGGTTTCATCTGCCGATGATGAAGATGTTGTACTCGAAGGAGATGCAATTTGAGTACTCATCTTTGAGCTGATGATTGTACACTCGTGTAGTGTAAGAGTGTTTCAATAAACACAAGCGTCGGAAGAAGAAGTAATGATTGCTGGAACAAGTCCAAGCATAAAGATGAGACGGGATTGCTCTGTATCGCTTGCCGTAATTTTTTCAATTATTTTGCGCGCCTTTATTACTTTTAAACAGCTGAAGAAGAATGCTTCAAAGAAGAGTGATGAGATTTTACTACTAAATCATGGATGGAGTTCTTCAAGAGTTGGTATGGGTGAATATTGAGGGAAAACACAATGAAAGAATTGCAATCATCACAATGACAACAATTTTCATTCAGGAAGCTCCAGTATAAAACTGTTTGACATCTAGAAGTTTTTATTCCTCTCAACGTTCGTTTGTTTGAGTTGCTTTTGCAATACTACTTCAGAGGTAACTTGGTTGTGTCAAAAATGTTCATTTGACACGTCTTTTTCATGGTCGATCATACCTTCAATGCGTATGAGATGAATCTCAATCTTTTCTATTTCTCCTTCGTGTTGTTGTTCTTGTTTAAAAACTTTTGCAACACAAGAATACACTTGGATCTCAAGGAATCTCCTTTCTTTATCCGAAGAGACTCCAATGAATATGAAACATCTCGATTCGATTCCTCAAGTGATATTCGTGACAAGGAAATGTTTTTTTTGCGGTGGTTGGTATTGTTATTGAGAGACTCAGCCATGGAGATGGATTTTATGGAGGCCTTTCGTTGGTGAAGAGTGCTTGCCAAGGATTTTCGGTTTCGTTTCTTTGGTGATTCAGTTGGAGACATTTGTGAATTGTTTGTGTTGTTGCTGTGGGATATTGTTGTATGTTTTTTGTTTGTGAATAGTAGATAGTTTGTGCGTTTTGGTCGTGAAAATGGCAGACCTTAAAAGGAGTACGATCTATCTGTCAGATGTAATCACATTGTTTTGGTCGTTCTTGTTATAATCGTCGAAACAGCGAAGTGCATGATTTCATGATAAAAAGTAATGGAAATTGGTGGTAAAGTTTTGGGTTGCATGACAAGAATCATGTTTACTCAAAGAGGATCCTCCAAGCCAGATCTGTTTCGTGCCTTTTGCATTTACAAATTTGCTACTTCATGTTCGTTGGACAACGACATCTCGAATTGAGTATTAATTACTATGGAGCTTTCTTAATAACCTTTCCTAGTTTCCATGTCTTTGAGTATCTTTTCAATTTCTGATTCATCAAAAACTCTTAGACTTGGGATGAGTGTGATCGCCTCTTCTGCATCACCTGGCATTAGATTTGCGAGCTGTGCAATTTGGAATGATACAAGCTTTTTCCTGTCTTGTGAGTCTTTCAATGCCAGAGTTTGTCTTGCGAGTGTGGTTTTGATATCGAGAGAACTCTCATAACTCAAACCACCTCCAAATCGCTTAGCATACGATAAACTTTTATCGAAAATATCATTAATAAAATCGGATTGTTCCTTTTCCAATTCCTCCTTCTTTCTTTGAAGTATATGGGCCACTTCGGAAATGGTTAAACAAGTCTTATCTTTGAAATCACCCAATTCTAATCGTTCAGCATCTTCTGTATCTTCCATTTTATAAAGTTGTTGTTATTGCAATATTAATGATGGAGATGGAGTGATGATACAAAATGTTATTGAGTTGAGGTGGACTGGTGATGTCCAACAACAAAAACGTTATTTTTTTTTTATGAAATTTCTTTTTTCACTTCTTTCACTCTTCTGAACGAGTGAAACCTCGAACTCCCTTCGCTCATGCGTTTCTTTTCAGTGAGTGAGGGCTGTGAATGATAACACATCAACGACGATATAATCAGTATTGAGTTTCATTGGATTTGAATTTCATTGTGTGTGGATCCACACAGCACGAAAATCAGATCAAAAGCGCCAACAAAAAAATTTGACGGTTATTATTGGCTGCTATCCACTTTTCATTGTCGGCTGAGCAACAATTTCTCGGTGGAGTGATCATTTGATTCTCAAACGTCGATCATTGTTTGCACCACTTTTTTAATTTAATTTAATTTCTAGCAATATTATTGATACGTGGAGCGTGGTGTTGTAAGAATCGGAAAGACATTCGGGTGGATTCCGAATATATGCATCATCTGAATATTTGATTATTGTTTGATATTACACACCATCACTTACTGAAAGAAGTATCACATTCTCGTCCACTTTTTATCAAGTTTAGTTATTGCTTTGAATTTTGGTTTGAAATCATCTCAACACACTACCAAAACAAAATTATTGGATCCTATTGTGCCACCGATCGTTAAACACCATAAATATTTAGGACTTGCACAACAACGATGAGAAATATTAGGCAAAGAAAGATCGATGAGAACAAGCCTTTGCCTATTGTCATCTTTTACTCATTGCTTAACAAGGGCTCAACGGAAGGCGGCAACTCAACGTTGTCTGCATCATCGACAACAACAACCGAAACATCAAGCAGCTCAAATCAAAATGGAACTCTTCACCACAGTAACACAAGCATACACAATGATGTGTCTAAACTAAATTCTGAAAATTCACTAAAGTTGATCGGAACTCATCCTGACAAAATTTCACACAATATCAAGAATGGAAACGCTCACAGCAATGGATTTGTCATCAAGAATCATGCATCAACCAGTTCTACTGAGAAGAAGAAAAGGTCAAAATTGCAAAAACGAAAATCCATGACGCCTCAAGAAGAATTAAAATTAATTGCAAAAGAAACAGGTCTCGATGAGGACACACTTCAGGTATGTATGATTGTTAAAATTCTGTTGTCACATGATTGCCATTCATTGAAAAACAAATGTGGTGTTCAATTTACATTTGAATGTTGGGGATTCAATGACTTATCACAATAACATTGGAATGATCATTACATATGTGATATTCTCTACATTCTGTTGTCCAATCACTGTGTAATAGGTTCTACTGAAATGTCAAGAAAATAATGATAATATTTCTCATAATTATACGTACGACCACACTATTGATGAAGAATCAGATCATGGAAGGAGCAGCGGAGGTTTGGGTAATGCTAGGAGAGGCGGAAGTGGAGCAATATTTCGATCATCGTCGTCATCATCTCAAAACTCATTATTAACTGCTCCCGATATTATCATTCATATACCGAACGTTAAAATTATTTCTGAACCAGAAAATAATGATAAATTGTCGGATCATTCGTCAAGTGCATCGTCGTCGTCGACGACAAATGCATACATAAATGGACATGCATCTAGGATACGTGCAGAGTTTTCTCAAGCAATTAATGAAAAGAAACGGCGCAGAAAGGAGCAAAGTCAAAGTCGGAAGAAAACCAAATTTCAACAAACAACACATTACTTACACTATTTACCAAACAATTTGCAGATTGACAGAGACATTAATTCAATTTTATACGACATGGAGGATGAGGACTTTATTTTTTTGGAGAAATTTCATGAAAATTATTTGCGAATGTACGAAGAATGCTTTGGTGAGGAGATATGTTTTAATGGAATTCGAAATAAGAGGACTATAACCATGGACCAATTGCTGCAGAGGTGGCAAGTGTCATCGAAACATTTACTGCCAACACCAGCACAAACACTTCAAATTCTAGATGAGGACTTTTTTGAGGAATGTATCGATAGATTCGAAAAAACAACTGCATTTTCGAATGATCTTTGCACATTTAGAAGTGCGTTGGAGAAATTTCCAAGCTTGAAACGATTTTTTTTCGATGTTGAAAATTATTTAACACTTCCGCATGTGCAGAATGGCAAAAGTCCCTTAGGTCTGAAACCAAGCCACCATGCCACCTCCTCACCAAGCATAAATCCTTCCCACAAACATCAACCAGAACCCTCAAGCAATGATAACCTCACCACCACTAGCGCCTTGGGTACCTGTTCCACATTGAATACCACTTCGACATCACAAATTTCCAAACTGAACTCTTCCTCTCCATTCCTGCAGCAGTTCACCAAAAATGACTCTGATTCACGCTATAATCTTCACATATTTGCTAATTCAAAAACCGTATCCGAAAATAATTCCATCACAAAACAATCCAATAGTAATTCTATCCTTTCTCCAACTCCATTACAAGCAGATGTAGCAGCATCAACCACAACTAGGCAACCTAACCTATCACCGCTATTACACTTTCCTTCCCAACATTCCGTTTCTTCGTCCTCTGATTATTCTAGCAGCATGAACACTACTACAAATTGTTCGATACCATCTACAAGTGATAGCAGTACTAGCAGCAGCCCGTCTTCTTCGAAGAAGATACTACCAACTTCCTTTCTTTATGAAATTTATTTATTCTGGAAAAAAAAACGTTTATCTAGAATTGTTTCTAGTACAGATAAGATGCTTTACCCAACATGCGGTAGGCCATTAATTTTGGACTTTGAAAAACAAACGAGTATTCATGACAAAAATCATCATGCTGCATTTAGACCAAGACAACTCCCAAAAAAACAATCTGAGGAAATTCTAAATGACACCTCATCTCTTCAACGACTTCGAAAGCTAAGAAAAGACCTAATATCACTCAGCAAGCTCATGGAAATGATCAACACACGAGAAGAAAAGAAGCTTGAATATGTGACCTTGTTACAAGAAGTTTTATTGAACAAACTTGGTCCTTCTGCTGTTGTGAATGGTTGTCAACAAGAGGAATTGACAAGTGGGCACCTTCATCCAATTCACACCACTTCTTCACTGGAAAATGGTAATGCGAAGGACCCCATTTCATCCCTTCATACCAACTCTCATGCCAAATCAACTCATAATCATGATGAAAAACAATCAGCTGATTCATCTTTATCGAGGATCCAAACCTCGATGGACATTGTAGATGGTACCAAAGCTTCATTACATGACGCTACACCCCACAATATTCCTTCCATACCTCATCCCAATTCAGAAATGGACACTACTACCATTGAATATAATCCCATGTGCGAAAGTGTTTGGAAGCAACAACACAAACAAGACGCTAAATCTGGTTACACCAGTATGAATTTGTTGCACTTTAAAGAAATTCTGAAAAAACACAACAGACCTTTCTTTCCATTTCTTGCCAAATATGTTAGAAAAGTTCGCAATTTCACGGGAGATGACTCTATTGCAGAACAATTTAATACAGACCTTCCAAGCTATGTGCCTGGTAGCGAGTACAAGGCACAATTGACTCGTGATGGAGTTACATTTGATTTTCCAAATGATATGCAAGAACCATTCCATACTCAGCATGAAATTGCATTCAACCACAAAATTGACAATTTGCTTGCAGACGAAGTTGCGCAATACAAACAACGGCAAGAACAAGTACAAAATGGGAACTGTAGCAGTGGTGACATGCTCGTGCAACTGCTGGATGAAGAAGAAAACGGTGAAAATTCCCATCCGTACGATGACATTCGTGAAGTTGAACTGAGCGAATTCGAAGAACGAATGAATGTGGTGGTCACAGACCAGTCATCTGATAGGAAGAATGCAGAGTTTTCGCATCTCCACGATCCTTTCCAACCCCATGATGATTTTATGGATTTTCAAACACAATAAATCTAATTAGTTTATTATTAGCACCATTGGTAATTTTCAAACACAATAAATGTATTCGAATCATAATCTCGATGCATTCAATGGTTTCTTGTTTCACTATTATTTGCGCGCTATCAAAACGCATCAAAAAAATAGAATGATCTACTGAGAGAACACCATGAAGGAGACCCAGATGATCGATTCTTTTCCTTCACCCCGAATTACCATCACAAAATCGGGCAATGTGTTTGGAGAAACAAATGACATTTTGAATGGTGATGATGAAGGAGAGGATGTTTTTAATTTATTCCGAAAGAAAACAGCAAGTAGTGGTGGTGGTGTTGCACCTCGACAGCCAATTCTCAACAACACTGTCAAACGTTCAACAGTTGTTGTTGGTAATGTGGTCGAGTTGGAAGTACCTCCAACAGTTTCGCGAAGTTCATCTCTTTCGAGCCTTATTGATGATTTAGACTCGGATTCGAATGTTCAATACAATAATAATGATCAAAAACTATCAAAGCCAGCCGCCAACCATTTATTGGGAGATAATTTTTGTCCTCCTTACAACATTATGAAGGCGAGTAGTGAAAGCATATGTTTGCACAGTACGGAAGAGGAAGATCTATCCTCTCAAATCAAGGAATCAAAGCCTCATGACAGAATTCTCAAGGAATTACTTTTGAATGAGTTTGGACTTGCAGAGAGCTCGACTTTGAGTTCCGCAATGACATCATCAACAACACCGAACGCCCTATTGAATAGTACACATGTCACAACAACAAAAGAAGCAACTCATCCATCAAACACATTACAAATTCAAACAAATGTAAAAACAAAAGTGGTTTCAAAAACATCACATGCCGCTACAAGTAGCTCAACAACAAATTCCCATCAGAAATCCAACACACCAATAAGGCCCAAAGTGAATTCTCACAATGGCTCAACTACATCCAAATTGTCATCAAGACATCCTCGGCCAGGTTCTGCTCCCCTTAAAAAGGCATCGCATGCCTCAACCAAACCTGAGGACCCTAAAAACTCTAAGGTCGATCCTCTTATTTTGAATCTTGAAAAAGCAATGAACACTCTCTATGTAAAACCGCAAACTGAACCTCAAAATACACCCATTATTTCAACCATGATTGTGGTGACACCTGAACCTCGTGGAGATTCGCCGTCTCCATTTACGGAACATAATTCCACACCAACAAAATCCTCCTCACCACCGTTGTCACTTCCTCAACAAAACGAAACTTCTCATCATCATGAACAAACTCTGAAAAAACCACCACTAAGCATCAAAATTGAATCCCCAAGTCATGTAAATAGCACCTCCAAAACCAAGTTAGTGAAATATGAGGGTACAAGAGTGTATCAAGGAAAAAACCAAACCTCCTCCTCCGCCAGTACGAACATCCATAATTCCATGGTGCCACCGTCTCAACCACCTCAACAACAACAACAGAAACATCCCAAATCTCAAACCACTTCCAATAATTGTAAACCACCTTCCTCAAGCATCGGGGTGACTACTGGAAATAATGATGGAGATGCTTCTCACTCGAAATCTCAACAGCCATCACCCAACACTAACCACAACAACAATCAAAAACTTTGCGTTTGGGACCGTATCAAACTAGGAAGTAATGCAATACAAAAACGAATCGACACCATGAAAACATCACTCCAAAGAGGTGGAAGCCAGCTTTCACTAACTACAATGCTCGCACCAACCTTAAGTGCCACCAACGGTACATCCAAAAACAATCTACTCTCTGATTTGAAACGAATCGGCTCGAAGCGAGAGTTGTCAACACCAAAGCCCAAAATTCCAAACGATATTTTTAATACTTCCTCAATTCTTTTCAAAATTCATGATTTAATTCAAAACAAACTTTTAAGGGAACGAGAAACAAGAACCAGTGACAAGGTCAAGTGGCGTCTCAAGAAAAAATTTAAGCGTCTAATTGCACAACAACAATCTGAAAAGAAAGATCGACAGCTTATTGGAATTTATGAGCATAGAAAAAGATTGACTCGATTTCAAATGCAAGCAGTTTTAAATACTGTGGATCCGTTACGATTAATCCCTCAACATAATGACAATGAAGAGGGTCCTCCTCAATCAGTTCAAAAATCGCACTCAGCCATAGCTTCTAATCATTTCCTAAAATCTGGCACATCATCAAATGAGAATAGTGCAAGAAATTCCATTCATTCAAACTCGAATGGATCTTCCAATAACTCCACCTTAATAGATTACCATGAAAAAAATCGAGAAGAAATTATGAAACAACAGAAAATATTGGAACAGCTGGCATCAGAACTTTTTCAACAAGATCACAACTCGAGAAAGGTGAAATTTGGAGATGAAAAATCAACAAATTCAAGTACTAACAATTCTAGCACGCAATCGTCCATCCAGGAAAAATCTTCTGTAGACTCCCTTCATCAAGAATGTCACCATGATCATTCAACTCTCATTCGCAATAGAATTTCAAATCATCCGTTATCGCAGAGGCCACATTCTGCACCTCTGAGGGGAGTTATTGCTGCCAATCATGATCAAAAAAAGAATTCTCTTCAAGACATGATGATTGAGAAGGAAGTTTCTAAACGAAAGGCGAATGCTTTCTTGTCGAATGCATCCAAATCTTCCCACTCTTCTAAACACTCGTCAGCTCTCTCAAAAACCTTTTCAGAAACCAAGTTGAAATTATTTAATCCGTACGCACCAAAAGTGCCACTCAAGGATGCTTATTGTGGTGATTCGGGTAATGCTTCTCAACAAGATGAACATAGGGCAAAAAATAAGGGAAACACTTTGGTCATTGAATTTCAAAAAATGGTTCTTCAAGAAAATGAATTGAAGCAGGGAGCTTTGAATCACAGCTCAGTAACTTCAGAAATTGAGGAAGGACCCACCACTGATTTGTATGATTTCAGTAGCGTTAACCCATTCGATGCTGTTAAAAACATGAATATCACCTCAAAGCCGCAGCACATGCCTGAAATGCAAAAATTTTCATCCTTTTCAAATGCAGAAAAAGAAGGAAAGAAAGCAATCATTGCTCAACAACAAAACCCACTACGAAAAAGGGTAAAAATCAAACCACCTTTAGATACTGGACTAAAAATTAAGGAAAAGAGAGATCCTGTTTTAACCACAGGAATTGTTTGTGATATTGGCAAGTTCACCCTGTGTTAAGTAAAATTTTGATTCATACTTGGATTAATAATAATTCGACTTTCTAAATCTTGTCAAATGCGTTGTTTATGTTTGAAAAGTACAATCGTTACCATCCAATTAAAAAACCTCATAAAAAAGGTAAATTCATGGCGTGGTGGTTTCAGTTTCCTCTGAAATCTTTAACAATGAAAGTAATAATTCTCGTTCTTTCATGTATGATTCTAAAACACTTTCATTTTTTACAAGTTCAAGATCTCGTTGTCGTGCGGCGTCTCGCAACACTTCCATGACCTCCAACAGTCTTGATTTTAAGATTATATTTTGATTTAAAAGCTTGGAATTTAAAGCTTGTAACGTTTGATTTTCCTTTTTCATTAATTCCGTCATGGTGTTATTTTCTCGTTTGAGCTCTTCCATTTTGTCGTGAGATCTTGAAAGTATCAATTTGATGGCTGATTCATAATTAGCAACTTTGACAGATTGAATTCTATTAATTTCCTTTTGAGTTGCAAGTTGTTCCTTTAAGAATTCGATCGATTCTTCATCATTAGTCTGAGAAGCAACTGGTTTTGAAACTGGTTCAATCACATAGGTGCTGGAAGAAACTCTTTTTTGGAGTGTTTCTATTTGATGTAGTAATTCTTCAATTCTCAATTTTAGTGTTGCATTTTCCTCATTTTTCAAAGTTAACTCTAATTGCAGCTCTGAAAATATCGATGTGTCATTAAGTGACGAAGAGATATCAGAAGGCACATTCTTTAGGAAAGAAGGTCGTTCAATAATAGCTGTTGTCTTTGCTACACCAGTACTATTGTTGAAAGTAGTTGAGAATGTTGTGTCCTTTGTTGATGATGAAGGAAGAGATGAGGATGTTACTGGTGATGCACTCCGAGTTGCTGAAGCGTTCACAAGAACCTGATCATTTGTCACCTCCTCGAGTGTGAGCGAGTCTTGTTTTTGCTGATCTTCTTGGCCATATCGATCAAGAAAACGTTGACTATGGGCAGTTGTTGTGCTCAAATTTGGGTCCAACTGTAACTGTTGAGTCTCCGATATTTTCCGAATACTATCCTGTGTTTGTTTTAATTGATGATACAATTGATGAATACTCATGGAAAGGCCATCAAATACTTGATTCACTTGTTCATATTCTTTACTAGTGTGAGAGGTTGTTGATGATGATGATGAGGGTGTTCCATTTGTTGTGGAGATATTGTTGGAAATGTGATTATTATTATTATTTTGATTATTATTATTATTATAATTGGTAGTCATTACTGAACTGCTATTAGTACCCATCAATAATGACGATGGTGCTACTCCAAGAGAAATCATTGTGTTAGTCGTTACAGGAGGTTGAGAGGCTTTTCGAGAAGGAACTGTGGACGATGCCGTTGATAAATTTCGTCCCACATTTAAAGCACTCGTAGAAGCAGATCCATAAGGACCCGTGGTAGCGTTCATGATGATGGTATTCATCCCTATGGTTGATGATCTCTGCAGTGTTGGTCCCGAAGCAGAGGATGATGGAGGGGCTGAAGTTGAGCTGTTATTATTCGGAAGAGGAGTCAAGGGCATATGATATTTTAAAAAATAATTCTTTTTTTCTGTTTGTTTTTGTTCATCAACAATGTGATTACTCGGTATATATTGAAAATAAGTCAAATCTGAAAATTGTCGTGATTGGTTGTTCTTCAAACTAGTATTTATTCTTGCTCACTTTCACTGATTATTTACTTGATTAACGCTGGACGGAGAGGTGAGTAATGAATCTAATATCTGCCAAAACAGTTTTGGTAACGTCATCAGGAATGACGTCCACTTTACGAGTGTTCGCTTTAGTGACTGACAATCTTACTCTAAAGGAATCTCCTGTTTGCATGGTTGAAACATCAACCTTTAGTGTCGCTTGAAGAACACTTCCAAAATCATCCACAAAGCTGACCTTCTTCAAGGCAAGGTGGGTTTGGGTTTGGGTTTGGGTTTGGGTTTGGGTTTGGGTTTGGGTTTGGGTTTGGGTTTGGGTTTGGGTTTGGGTTTGGGTTTGGGTTTGGGTTTGGGTTTGGGTTTGGGTTTGGGTTTGGGTTTGGGTTTGGGTTTGGGTTTGGGTTTGGGTTTGGGTTTGGGTTTGGGTTTGGGTTTGGGTTTGGGTTTGGGTTTGGGTTTGGGTTTGGGTTTGGGTTTGGGTTTGGGTTTGGGTTTGGGTTTGGGTTTGGGTTTGGGTTTGGGTTTGGGTTTGGGTTTGGGTTTGGGTTTGGGTTTGGGTTTGGGTTTGGGTTTGGGTTTGGGTTTGGGTTTGGGTTTGGGTTTGGGTTTGGGTTTGGGTTTGGGTTTGGGTTTGGGTTTGGGTTTGGGTTTGGGTTTGGGTTTGGGTTTGGGTTTGGGTTTGGGTTTGGGTTTGGGTTTGGGTTTGGGTTTGGGTTTGGGTTTGGGTTTGGGTTTGGGTTTGGGTTTGGGTTTGGGTTTGGGTTTGGGTTTGGGTTTGGGTTTGGGTTTGGGTTTGGGTTTGGGTTTGGGTTTGGGTTTGGGTTTGGGTTTGGGTTTGGGTTTGGGTTTGGGTTTGGGTTTGGGTTTGGGTTTGGGTTTGGGTTTGGGTTTGGGTTTGGGTTTGGGTTTGGGTTTGGGTTTGGGTTTGGGTTTGGGTTTGGGTTTGGGTTTGGGTTTGGGTTTGGGTTTGGGTTTGGGTTTGGGTTTGGGTTTGGGTTTGGGTTTGGGTTTGGGTTTGGGTTTGGGTTTGGGTTTGGGTTTGGGTTTGGGTTTGGGTTTGGGTTTGGGTTTGGGTTTGGGTTTGGGTTTGGGTTTGGGTTTGGGTTTGGGTTTGGGTTTGGGTTTGGGTTTGGGTTTGGGTTTGGGTTTGGGTTTGGGTTTGGGTTTGGGTTTGGGTTTGGGTTTGGGTTTGGGTTTGGGTTTGGGTTTGGGTTTGGGTTTGGGTTTGGGTTTGGGTTTGGGTTTGGGTTTGGGTTTGGGTTTGGGTTTGGGTTTGGGTTTGGGTTTGGGTTTGGGTTTGGGTTTGGGTTTGGGTTTGGGTTTGGGTTTGGGTTTGGGTTTGGGTTTGGGTTTGGGTTTGGGTTTGGGTTTGGGTTTGGGTTTGGGTTTGGGTTTGGGTTTGGGTTTGGGTTTGGGTTTGGGTTTGGGTTTGGGTTTGGGTTTGGGTTTGGGTTTGGGTTTGGGTTTGGGTTTGGGTTTGGGTTTGGGTTTGGGTTTGGGTTTGGGTTTGGGTTTGGGTTTGGGTTTGGGTTTGGGTTTGGGTTTGGGTTTGGGTTTGGGTTTGGGTTTGGGTTTTGGGTTTGGGTTTGGGTTTGGGTTTGGGTTTGGGTTTGGGTTTGGGTTTGGGTTTGGGTTTGGGTTTGGGTTTGGGTTTGGGTTTGGGTTTGGGTTTGGGTTTGGGTTTGGGTTTGGGTTTGGGTTTGGGTTTGGGTTTGGGTTTGGGTTTGGGTTTGGGTTTGGGTTTGGGTTTGGGTTTGGGTTTGGGTTTGGGTTTGGGTTTGGGTTTGGGTTTGGGTTTGGGTTTGGGTTTGGGTTTGGGTTTGGGTTTGGGTTTGGGTTTGGGTTTTGGGTTTGGGTTTGGGTTTGGGTTTGGGTTTGGGTTTGGGTTTGGGTTTGGGTTTGGGTTTGGGTTTGGGTTTGGGTTTGGGTTTGGGTTTGGGTTTGGGTTTGGGTTTGGGTTTGGGTTTGGGTTTGGGTTTGGGTTTGGGTTTGGGTTTGGGTTTGGGTTTGGGTTTGGGTTTGGGTTTGGGTTTGGGTTTGGGTTTGGGTTTGGGTTTGGGTTTGGGTTTGGGTTTGGGTTTGGGTTTGGGTTTTGGGTTTGGGTTTGGGTTTGGGTTTGGGTTTGGGTTTGGGTTTGGGTTTGGGTTTGGGTTTTGGGTTTGGGTTTGGGTTTGGGTTTGGGTTTGGGTTTGGGTTTGGGTTTGGGTTTGGGTTTGGGTTTGGGTTTGGGTTTGGGTTTTGGGTTTGGGTTTGGGTTTGGGTTTGGGTTTGGGTTTTTGGGTTTGGGTTTGGGTTTGGGTTTGGGTTTGGGTTTGGGTTTGGGTTTGGGTTTGGGTTTGGGTTTGGGTTTTGGGTTTGGGTTTGGGTTTGGGTTTGGGTTTTGGGTTTGGGTTTGGGTTTGGGTTTGGGTTTGGGTTTGGGTTTGGGTTTGGGTTTGGAGTTTGGGTTGG